>NC_056731.1:900017711-900317711 GCF_019279795.1 Protopterus annectens
CAGCAGGTGGACGCATGCTTTTTAATGGGAGGGGATCCAGGTTTAAAAATGAATTAAAGGGCAACAGATTAATCAAGGCAGGCAAGCATATCTCCACAGTAAAGGCCCCACACTTGCAGTACTCATTATAAAACCCATAATTAAGACATGCTGCAACTGGAATAGCTCATACACACTCACTGACATCAGCAGCATCCACAGCACAATAGTATAAAGTGTGAAAGCACCTCACACACATTTGTGTATTCCCATACACTCTGCACCAGTGATGTATACAGATGGGGAACTTTTAGTATGTACATGTTAGGGGCTGCCATAGCTTTGATCAACCAGCATGTGTTGGAGACTGAAGGTGGTGTGGAGGATGATGCACACAACCACCTCAGGCACCAGAGGAGGAGGAGAGTGTTCAGACCCAGGGTAACCTACCAGGGGCTACATGATCTGGAGATAGTAGAGCATTACAGGGTGGACAGGGACATTCTACAGCAACTTGTGGAGCTCTGCTGGCCACGCCTCAGAGCCAGAACAAACAGAGGGGAACCCATCTCAGTGGATATGAAGGTATGTGTAAGCCTAAGAATACTAGCTACAGGTACCTTTCAAAGGCCAACTGGGGATATCATGGGGATCTCACAGGCATCAGCATCCAGGGTACTATACCATTTCCTAGATGCCATGTTACCACATGCTAATGAGCACATATACTTCCCCCTGAATGCAGGAGGAGTTGGCCATCAATATGCATCTCTTCCACCATGTGGCAGACTACCCGAAGGTACTGGGTGCAATAGACTGCATGTACATACACATCAATTCACCACCCAGTGAGCAGGGTAGATGCTACATAATCCGCAAGGGATACCCCTCCATCAACTGCCAGGTAGTGTGCAATGCCCAGGGCATTATCATGGATGTGTGTGCTGGCAGCCCTGGAAGCTATCATGACTACCACATCTGGCATGCCTCACAGCTGTTATCAGTTATTTGCCAGGGGGAACATCCCAAATGGCCTCCTGGTGGAGGATGCTGACTATGCACTGGAACTGTGGATGATGACTCCCATCAGAAATGCACACACACCCATGCAGAAAAGCCACAATGAGGCACACGCACAAACCAGAATCATCATAGAGCATGTATCTGGGATGCTGAAATCATGGTTCCGTTGCTTGGACATATCTAGTGAAGCCTTGCAGTACTCTCCAGGCACGTGAGCCCACATTTTCATAGTATGTGCCATGCTACACAATATGGTCCTGTGGAAACAGCTGCAGCAGGGACATAATGGTGAAGGCCCTCACAGCCCACCACCATTGCCAACGGCCCCACAGGCACAGAGGTACTCAGACCATGGACACACTGAGCCAGCCCCAGTAGGCAGACGGAGGCATGCCCACTATGCCCATGCATTGGCAAAGAGGGAACATATAGCACACACACTGACTGACACCTTTCTCCACCTGCACACACAGTAAAAATGGATGGCACACACACAAGACTACTTGTAAATTGTCATGTATAGGCAGTCTACTGTGTGCATCCCACATAGGCAGCCCTCAACTATTGCACACACAACTACCATTGGCACAAGATAAGTCAACACCTGAACAGTAAATTAAGCTATCAGCATGTGCTGATACTGTATGTATAGATTCATAGATAGGTACTTGGCCAACTGCCAGAGGCCATTCATAAGCCCAGCCAAAATGTGTCAGCTTTTGCCATCCCATTGATTCATTAACTGTCCCTCTGTGGAGCAGAGCCAATGGCGGGATCCCTGGGGTGCATCTACTGTTCCCCATCCACTCTTCAAGGTTTCTCTTGCAGAGTGTTAGTGAGGGGCTCTGTATAATGTAGTTAGGGATGTTGTTCCAAAGTATGGGGAGTGTCTTTGACAGGAATATGTCCCTCCAGCATCTTCCAGTTATTGTTGTGGCAAGGTTCAGCTCACTACAGTGTGTGGCTCACTGTGACATGGATTCCCATATGTGGAGCATATCCATTAAGCCTGAGTTTGACATGGCTGTGATGGCCAGCAGAGATCATCTCTGGGTAAACGAGATGCCACTGAGTAAAGCAGGAGATTATTCAGTCTGGCTGCATAGGCCATATGTTGGAGGCCAGTATTCCCCTTGGCGAGGTACATTCGTGGACCTCCCAGCTGTTGGAAGTGTCTTCTGAGGTACATCCCAAATGGGTTATTATACCCTATGATGGAACTGATGAGTGATGAGTAAATGGGCACTATAACCCCAGTATGTCTAGATTGGAACCCTTTAGTAATCAGATGGTCTACATAGAAGGATGTCCTAACTACTTTGGAGATATTATTGTCAAAGGGCAGATCACTATCTACCTTAGTCCCCAGATACCCCATTACCTCTTCCGTATTAAAGTGGCTGCCACTTATATGTTAATATGTGGGTGCTTAATATTCCACAATGGAATGACCATGCAGTTAGTGGCACTTGGTTGGAGGCCATGACGTTGACACCCTGTGATGGTCTCTGTGAGGCCCCTTGAGGGATGTCTGTGTCAGCTGGACTATCAATCATGGCTCCCAGTTTTCAGTCATTGCCAAACATGGTCTGCCATAGTGCACCTGTGTTTGCCTGTACCTCTGAGAAGTATATGCCAAACAGTAAGGCTCCCAGGACTGAGACCTGTGGGACACCAGTCATGACTGGTCAAGAGTTGGACCTGGAGACCACTAGTCGTACCATGTGGGTTCTGTATGTAAGCCCGTTGGCAACTCAACCTGTGATGTATGGGTGTATGTACAGGCTGGTGTGTTTATCAATAATACCTGAGTGGACCATGGTGTCAAAAGCCTTGGTGAGGTCCAGGTAGTATGTGTGAACCATCTCTCCCGTCATCTAATGTCTTGGTGACTGTATGTAAGATGTCAAACAGGTTCAGTAGGCATGAACTGCACTCAACCAAGCTGACCTGAGTTGGGTCACATGTTCGGAGGTTACCAATGTCTTTGTTAATGAGTGCCATGAGGATGCGATCCATGCCATTGTAGACCAGGCTAGTCAGGCTTATGGAGTGGCAGTTACCATGGTCAGTTGTGATTCCACCTTGATGGAGTGGAATAACCATTGCCACGTGCCATTGTATGGGCATGTAGCCTGTGGAGAGGCTGAGGTTGGAAAGCTTAATTAGGTGGGGGGTCAAGTTGTCTTGTACAGTTTGCAAGATGCAGTTTGGACAACATCTGCCTCCATTGATGCTGTGTTCTGCTGTTAGAGAGGGCCATTTCCACTTGTGTGCCTCTGATGTGTGGGATTCTGTACCTTTTGGGTAGTGTTGTGGGCTCTTTAGGGGTGAAGTATGCACTGAATGTATCTGCAAGGATGTTGGTGATATCAGTAGGGTCAGCATATTTTGTTCTATATTTCACCGGCACAGTGCAAATCTGCATGTCACCACTTAGATCCTTGACATAGCCAAAGAAGGCTTTGTGGTTATCTTTCGAATCCTGCCGTATTTTCCTGCTGATGTCAGCTTGGATGATGTCATGAGGGACCTACATATCATACTAATAGTGGTCATGGATGTCTGCCCTTCGTGGCATTTGCTGTTTGTCTGGAACACTGTCCTACTTCTGTAGTATAGCCTGTTTATTGCAGAGGTCCACCAGACTGGTGTTCTTGTCTAGGAGGAGTGAGTCTTGGTTTACCAGTCATGGCATGATCCATACATCCGTGTAGGTGCTTATAGATTGCATTTGTAAATCTGTCTGTATCTTGAGCAGTGTTTCCCCTTAGCCTGGGGGCTGCAAAACTCCCCACCCCTGTCACTAGTAGTATAAATTTAGCTGTAGGAAAGGTATACACTGTGGTATCCATAGGTGGGGGGATGCTTGGGTGTGGAAACAGTGAATAGCTCATGATGAGATCTAACCAGTGACCGGTTAACCTCTGCTGTGTTGCACCTGTTGCCCATGTTGGTGATGACCACTTCTAGTATGTTTCCACCCCTCGTTAGGGAGGTTACCACCTGATACAGGGCATATGAGGTGATAAATTCCAGGAAGAGCTGGGCCTGGAAGTGAGTACTTGAGTAAGTTTCCCAGTTAATGGTATGGTAATTGACATCGACCAGTGCCAGGGTGTGCGTTAGGACTGTCATGTTCTCCACTGTCTCCAGGTAGGTGGATTGGTGTCCTGGGTCATGGAGGGTGATCCATAGCAGGCCACAGTTTACACTGCAGTTGTGGCTGATGTTAGCTGCACATGGATGATCTCAGTGGTATCATGCTACCCCACTAACCTGGAGGTGTAGGTATCCCTGATGAATATGGATACATCCCCTCCATGTCTGTGTCAGTCCATGTTCTGTGGCTGAAATGTGTGGTATGGATTGTAGTCTGGTAGTGCTGGTGTGCTCTCAGGAGCCTTAAGACAGATCTGAGTTACTGCACAGATGTTGATGTTGTCCATCCTGAGGAGTGCTGTGAGTGCATGCAGGTTGTGATCACAACCCCTGGTGTTAAGTAGCATAACCCTCATTGATTATGCTATTGTGCTGTTTATGGAGCTGGTATTCACCTTTGAGACTTTCCTAAATAAGGCACCATGGGGGCGCCAATAGCCTTGGCCAGTATTCCAAAGCCTAAGGCTGACACATAGGCCGGTATGGTATTGTTGCATGCATGTTTCCCATCTGTGCTTGTTTTTCATCTCTCCTATAGGTAACCTACTGGTAAGCAATAGAAAGCCTTAAACCTATACAAGTCTTCTGGCTTCCAAGATAGACTTTTGGAGTGACTAAGTATCAGTGTTCTGTATGTTCTTGCTGTTTTCTGACTACATGGTGATTTCTCACTGTATATTGTGATCTGAAAGTCTGTTTATTCACATATTATGGCTGTGATGGCCTGCACTTTAGAGGTTCACAAATAGCCTACTACCTATCTGCCCAAGGGCAATTAGAAGTATAGCTACAGTGTATTGGCTTTCTCCACACCATTGATGAAGTAACTGAGCCTCTGTCAAGCATAGCCAATGAAGCAATTCCAGGCAGAGTTGCTGGAAGCTGTTGAAGACTGGTGTTGTGGAGGGTAACAGGGGCACTTAGTGATCTAAAGAGGGCATGTTAATGTGAGAATTCAACACCATTAAATTTCCCCAACAGGTCTCGCAGCTATCAAACCAGACAGGCTCCCCCACCCCCTGGCTGTATGGTTCTGGGACACATGATCCCAGGGGTGTATATTCTGTTACCCATTCACACAACAAGGTTTTCCTTGAAGTGTGTCAGTGAGGGGCTATGCCTAATATAGTTAGGAATGTAATGTATTGTCTCACAGTACATTTGTTATATGTTGTTATTTCAAGAGTAAGTGAAGTTCAGTGGGTTTGGGGGCCTCCACCCTTTGCTTAGCCTAGCTTACACATAAAAATCATCTAAATGGGAAATAGGCCCAAGCAATGTTAATGTCAACAGTGTAATGGTTACAGCATCTGCATAGTATCTGTACATTCGAGGTCCCAATCCCAATAAAGGCAAGGATGTTTATCATGTTCAGAAGTATAACTTAACCACAGCTTGCATATATAGGTAGTAATCGTCTGTAATAATAAACATTCAAAACACCCATGTAAACCCATGTGTGCTGCAGAGTACAGTCAGCAGAGAATGTAATGTTATGTAAGCACATAGTGAGATGTTACTTCACTGACATGTATATATCCTGAGTAGTTAGCAGATGTGGCCGTGTTTGCGAGCACAGGTTATATGTTACAAAGTTTGTTTAACTGTGTCTAACCACTGCTATAATGTCACACAAACACTTTTAAACATGCTTACTACTGCTTAAATGAGCCTTAATCTGGAGTAAAAAACATTTTTAAAGCATCGCAGGTGTTGAACCCTGGATCATGCACACTATAATCGTGGGACCTATCACTAAGCCCTCTGAGGTGTACACGTATTTCACATTCTTAAAACTACACCTTATACCATATGCATTCCACTGTAATGATCACAAATGTGACAGTCACTTTGTGTACCACTGTAATGTACTGTAGTTTGTGAACCAACACATTTCAGTCTACATATGTATTACTGTTACAAATTAATACAAAATATATATAAATATATATATATATATATATATATATACACACACATGTCAGTGATGTCTGCACACAAATAATATATATATTATACAGTTACATCAATAGCCATATATATAAACATCTATGAACACACTTCGTGACACAGAAGCATTCCAAAGGAATTGATGTGTTCACAAAACACATGCAGCTCTGGTATTATAACTATTAATACTCACCTAATTCACCATAGAAGGGATGATTGTTGTGTATGTGAAGGTTGGGGTGGGGGATGAATGATGGGTAATGAAATCATGCATCAAGGAGGGCCTGGGTCGGATGTTTAATAAGTGAACTGGAGAGGTATGCATGGAGTATGGAGACAATATAAAAAGGACACAAAACAAGAACCTTTCTCATTCATAATATACCCTGTCATGTCACACTGCAACACCTAATTTCACAACCATATGAACATTAACATGTATCAGACATATGTACACTAACTGACTGTCACATTTGTTTTCAGTAGTGAGGAATGCCTGTAGTAAAATGTATATTCTAAACACCATAACATTTGTACATATCTCAGATGCCTTAGTGGTAAAGTCAGTGACTGGGGTGTTCATGGTGCTGGGTTCAAGACCAGCAAGGGCTGTTAAGTTATGTTGAGGGCCAGAATAAGGGCTGTTGGATGCAGGTGGATTAAAGCACTCTTAAGCAGTTGTAAGTGGGTTTCCACAGGTTTGCGTGACGGTAAGTGGTGCTGAAACACGGTAAACAGAGAAGCGCTTCACAGGTTTAACCTTTGCTTAACATCGCGCAGACCACGGGCAAACTTGCTTACAACTGCTTAAATCTGCATTATTCACACTTTTCCTACCAGTGCCTTCTCTGAGAGGTAAAATAATAACACCTTCCAGGATTATAACCCACAACCATACACTCCATCCTCAGAGTAACCTACCACTAAGCTACCTGAGATGCACCCATCCCATAGTTGTGTATGCAGACAGGTTAAAACACAAAAGGGAGGAATGTGTTGAAATAGGACAACCCGCCATGTACCCAATGAAAGGTGTATGCTCATATATAGATATATATATATATATATATATAGAGAGAGAGAGAGAGATACACAGAGACATGTCGATATATATAGATCTACATATATATATAGATATATAGATAGGTTAAAAACATCTACACATCTATGGAGGTACAGATAAACATTTGCAATAATATATATATATATATATATATATATATATATATATAGATAGATAGATATATATAGATATATATATACATATACACACACACACACACACACACACACACACACACACACATATATATATATATATATATATATATATATATATATACATACACATACATACATGTGTGTAGACAGCATCTGAAGTGTTCATATCTGAGTATAATATGGACCATAGCAATCACACATTCCGCCCCCCCCAAACAATATGAACATAGCATATGAAGAGTATATGCCAATACACTATTACAAATATGTTCTATGATCACAGTCACCAACACAACTGCAATGACTGCAAATATCCATGACAGACATACACAGACAGCTTTCATTTTGCAAAACTTTATTACATTCTGATGTATTGCCAAAAGGATTCAAGGACTAACAGTACCTGCATGCTATACAGGAAGCATTTAACAGTGCCTTAATGAATCAGCCTGCAATTACCATAGTATTAGTCCACTAAGGCATAGGTGTTCACATAAGGAAAGAACACCCACACACATATAGACATTGTATAAAAGGGGTTCCTACACACCCGCATGTGCTATGTACACCCACCAACATCTACCCCACAAGCAAAATAATTACATCAATACATACTGTCATACCATAACCAATTATTCAACTACTGTACAACATCTGCTGAAACCTTAACATACCTGGACACAAACACACTAACATGGCCATATATGAAATAGTTGCTGGTATACAATCGAACAGATGCTGATGTTACAGGGTTGGTATGAACTAATCCCGTTTCAGAGGGTTGAAAGGTTTGTACACCAGGAAGTGTTACTGAGTACTGATTATCAGCACAGTATGATACACAGTAACAACAAACTAAATATGTCTGGTAATTACACTGTAAACCCCCTAACATTGTATGCTTAGCTATGCAGCCTTGAGCTGGTCGGACAACCTGGCCAGACTGAAACATATGCAGAAGTATTAGGTACAGACAAACCATGCACAAGTAGCAATGTTCAGAAATATAACAGCAGTACTCACATTTAGACCAAATCCTCTAGGCATTACACACAATATATTACTGTTCATCTCCATACAGTTGTTGCAATAGATTCCAAACAACGCTTCCAGGCTGTCTTCCTCACAAGTAAGGCAAAGGGACAATGCCCAAGTGGAGTACTCAATTATACTCCACTGTTGCCATGGTATTGGCTAAGGCAGTAGTAGCGCAGCTGATGTGCATGTAATTAGCTACTTAGGAACACCAATTGTTTATCAGGATAGCACATTACTGATCTGTAACTATAAAAGGTTGCCTTGTCACACATTCAAACCATCTGCATCTACCTGTAGTACAGTACAAAACAGTGAAAGACGAACCAAAAAACGAGTATTATACTAGTCAATAACACCTCCAATTACTAAGAAGGTATGCATAACATGTAGTATGTCTGTGTATGTAGTACCTGTTCTGTAAGAATTACAGTGAAATCAATGCATATAGTGGAAATAGCTATCTTGTAGCGATGTATTGTTGAGCAGTAGTAATGCTTGTAGTATTCTATGTGTGTACTGCTGTAGGTCACAAGGCAAACTCCTCATATACCACAAGGGATGATATGGGCTTGGAACTCATCAATTAGCTTCCAGCCACTGTCAGTGTCAGGGTTGGTCCAACAAGTATGTGCTATAACAGGGGATAGCATATGCCGATATATTGTAACAGTCGACATATGTATGGGTGTATAAGTAAGTTGAACATGTCAAAGGTGGGCTTACTGTGCAAATATGGTTTGCATTGCGGGATATTGTGCCAATAACCGTGTAATGTACAGTATTTTAGACAGATCTGTATTCCATTCTACATAGCAGTTCTGTTATGTTATGCAAACAGTAGTTATGTCTATTGGCAATTACAATACTCAATAACAGGATATATATCATTTGTATTCATCTGACAGTTTAGCAGCATGATAGCAAAGATAAATGGAAAAGCTAGGTAACTATCCATGCACATAACACATGTAATATCCACCTCTCTAGTATCATTTGCAAGCAATAACAGTTGTGCATGTGTACATGTTATGCAAATGTGTAGTGACCCTTGTTACAGGGCTGGACCTCTCTAGTATCGTTTGCAAGCAATAACAGCTGTGCATGTGTACATGTTATGCAAATGTGCAGTGACCCTTTTTACAGGGCTGGACCTCTCTAGTATCGTTTGCAAGCAATAACAGCTGTGCATGTATACATGTTATGCAAATGTGTAGTGATCCTTGTTACAGGGCTGGGCCAAATGGCTATGTTAGCGCCCACATAGAAGGGATATTGAGAGTAGAGACACACTGGTTGAACTACCAGGTTTATGTAGCCTAACCTCACATTGCCATCCTAACAGCTGCTTGCACATACTGTATGTAAGGTAGTGCACAGTACTGGTAATGAAACAGGTTGCATATCATCTTTAACTCCAGTGTAACATCTGCAGTAGGTGTGTAAGATGTAGGAGACTGCTGCCCATGTGTAATAGCCACTTCATAGGTGATGGCTTACACTATCTGATTATATCCTGATCATGCTGATAGTGGCATCAGAGTCTATTGATACATGACTCTGTTTAGAGAGTGGGTGTCTGTGCCCAACAGAGCTCATGGTCCTGGTGGATATGTGAGTATATACCCAGAGATGGAAACAGACCTGTAGACACTTGCATCGTGTGTAATCAACTAACAGGATGTGATGTGCTCCTCAGAAGAGGATTACTGTTAAAAGGTAGCTACAATATTTCCGTAATAGCCAGTGTTGTCACGTCCATAACACAAATATTTACATGTGAGCATCACTGTCTAAAACATCTTCATAAGCAATAAGTAAACTAAATACACTACTTGGTACTTGTAGTACTGAATGCTCATACAGGCATGTCCATTAGTCAGCTACTGGTGTTTAGTAATGTCAGCTTTGTGTATGTGGCCATCCTGGGGGAATGTAATCTCTATGCCATGTACACTGCCAAACCCACCTAACAGCACACCCCACACATTGTTTGGGATGCAGCTTCAGAGGTAAGTTGGAAGGCAGCCCAGTCTACAGCGATGACTGGACTGGACAGTCATGAGGTGTAGGTTAACACATGCACCTCATCATCACAACCAACACAAACCCTTACCAGAACACAGTAAGGACACCCACACACACTACCAGAAATCACACACATTCACAGATGCTTCTAAGTATCTGGCCAAACAAGTGACATCCCAAGCTGGAAGAGACAGACAATGAAATACACAAACTGTATGACATAGTTTGCATAATTGTGCCACACCTCAGAACACGTGGCCGGAAACATGCCCAGCAGTACTCATTTGTGAATGCAAACTCTAGCACTATGTTACACACCAACCTATACGAGGGCATACATACTCTCAGCTGCCTGTCTGTCATGATTAGCCACATACCCATACACTCAGACCACCTTCTGAACTATACACATGGCTCTGACATATTCCATGTTGTTGTGCAGGACCTGTGATGCAGTAGTCTGGACTGCATGGAAACACATGTAGGAACTGTCAGGTCTTGTAGCCCATGCAGGTATGTCCCAGGGCCTGGGTAGCATTCTGCCATTGGCCAGAATGATACTGCAGTACAGGGACAAAAGGATTGTATTCCACAATTGTCTAATGTAGTGGTGCAAGTCAAAGGGTATCCAGTATCTGTCTGCCTGGGATAACATGGGTGACAGACCATGATGCTTTGCCAGACAGGGCCTGCACCTGTCACCCCTGGGAATCTGGATACCACCTAGGGCTCATGCTTCCCCTATAGTGCCTTCATCATGCACAGTTCAAGTGAAGGTCCACTGCTGTTAAAGGGACAGCCAGGCAATAAACTAAGGGTCTCACTGCACAATGATACATGTCAGAAACACTATATGGACACACATATGTCAATCCCTAACATGAATGACATATCTGTGCAGTTGCTGAGACATGTTTCAACACTCTGGAGAGCACACCTGCATGACCATGTTATAACACATACCACACCTCTTGCCCATTATCCTTTACTGGAACACACGGGCCACAGGTGTTTCCATATTCCTGAAGGATATGTACACCCCCACGCTAGTTGCACTTGCATAACATCAGATGCATTATGCTAAGCAACTACCTTTGTGCCAAAGTAGAAATCAAAATGCACCTTGCGACAGATCACCCACCATGCCGCGGATTACCCAACTGTCATAATGGCTGTAATGGGGAAGATTAGGTTTGAGACAGAAAACCATAATAATGGCTACTCTCAACTATTCCATTATGAACTGGGAAGACTCCTCATGTACCAACACCTGCACTCAATGCATGTTAGATTCCATCAACCCCAATGACCTGGATCACAGTAGTCACACAAACAGGGCTAACAGTATGCTACATATAGTCAGTCTCCAATTCCAATGTTATGTTTCCTAAGAGCAAAGTGGTGACTGTCATGGCACCCATGCAGATGGACAATGCATGTGCAAATGCTGAATCCTACACAAATGAACCTTAAGCAGTCACATACATGCGGTAACTGTGGCATTGAAACAGAGCCAAGATTCAACCAAACACAAACAAGAAGGCAAACTGGTGGTACCATTCTTTAAACTGTACCACAGAAGGTAGTAACTGTTGCAAGAGTGAACACACATGAGTATAAGTGATCCCTGGTCAGCCTCAGTAAGTTGCAGATACACCATATAAAACCACACAAAGCTACTGTGAAACTAATCAGCCACATATTATGAGGCCAAGCACATAGCATTCTATAGCTGTGTCATTAATCGTAATGGCAACAATAAGACCTGCCGTGCTGCACAGCACTATGGCATGGGAGGTACTGCACCTACAGAAATAGCACCTGTTCATCCAGATAGAGTCTTGGAGAACCTAATACACTACAGGGCCCCTGTAATAACAACTATGCAGGTACAAGCTGCACTCTCTAAAGCCATACATACAGCTTTCATGGGACCTGTCAACATCCCAGGGTGTCTTCACCACACCAGTCAGGTAGTCGTATGTGGTACCCCTAATCATGACAGGGTGCTACCATGAATATAGAGATAATTGTTCAGCCATACTCAACACTCATGTGACCCATAATAGATCACATATTTCCTTTAAGGGTTATTGCCCACATGTAGATGGCCTATACTGCCCTTTCCAGTCCCTAGCTCCACTATGTAGCATGCAGCCTACCCTGAATAAAGCCATGTCCAACCCAGAGATGTTGGACATGCTACACTTAACACATCCTGATCCCAAATAAACACATACTTCATGGACATCCACCTTTCTAGTACAAGGATCACAACATGCCTGATAGATCTCTGTCCTATACACTTAACATACTCTTGGCATACTATGCATCCCTGTCCAGTGAAGCTGCACATCGCCCCTCTCTGTGACAAGGTGTGATCGCATACCAAATATATCAGTAACCCTGTGGATCAGTTCTGTGGCACTGCTTGAACTGGCCACTGAAACTTACCTGTCTGTTGCCTATGGCTAGGTAACCTGTCTGCCTAGGCTCATAAATGGCCCAGGGCATATAGCCTACTAGTTCACTATGCCCATACATGCTATAGTTGATATCCATCCCTGCAAATACCATCAGGCTAGCTATTGTCCCATGTGTTACACATGTGCAACACAGGCAATACATTGCAGGATGCTACACAGCTGTACAGTGCCATGTAGATGTATATGGGAAAACACATACATGCTTGCAAGCCTGCAGAGTCACAAGTCATGTCCCTAACGGCAATGTATGACTATATATGTGACATATACACAGCATTAAGGTCGATTGCATTAATGTGAACACATCCAGGCATGTGCTGATAGGTAAAGACACCAGTACATGCAAACAGACATGCCCACGTCAAGACAACATCCACATGGAGTATGAGCAATATCATCACATGACACACACATATATGGCGATAACATCACATCACCAGTAAGTGTCAAATGTGTGTGACTTAAACATATTAGTGGTGTTAGTATCATGTAGATTTCCAAAGACTTATTTGTAATCTTAGTAAATGTGATACGCATGTATGTTCAGCTGTACTTCTGTACTTCTCTGTGAGTTACTGTGACCTGTCTCCATCATTATGTCTTCCAGGTATGCCATGTAGCAGGCTGCCAGCATACACCCGCTCAGAGGATGAGGTCCTCATCCCATACCTCCTTGACAACCATACAACACTCTTCAGCCATGTGCCACAGGATGCGCAGCAGCAGGATGCCCTGTGGGAGGAACTCCACAGGAGGGTAAATGTGTTGGCGGTCACAATCGCACCTATCAGCAGGTGCGCCGACACTACACTGACCTCATAAGATGGGCTAAACAACGTGCTAATGCAATAGCCAGGCAACAAGGTGCAACAGGTGGGGGGGGTCACTCACCCAGCCCCCACTCTCATGTACCGAGGAGCTACTGGCCAACCTGGGGACACCTGCAGACCTCTATCTACAAGCTTTAGCTTGTATTGTGGAGGTGGGTGTCTCTCAACCACCAAGCCTGGAGTTGCCTGGTAAGTCAATACTGCACATATAACATAACTATATTTCACATAGTTACATGTGTTACTGTACAATATGTAATGTGACATCATATGCAAAGCATGTATGCACACATGCCACATACTACAGTCTGCTACTCTATATATGCACAGATGTGCATACTCCATAGTATAGTGTATTGTACTGGCTTATGTGCTAACATGGACATTGCACCCTGTAGCTATCACACAGGTGTGGATAATGATCTTACTGCTGTGGCACTCCTGTTTAGGTAGCTCTGGTGTTTTGCAGAGACAGCAGCTTGTGTCAGGTGAGATTGTTATTATTTACCAGGCTTGATAATGCACAGATCATATTATTTGCATGCAATCTGCCATAACACACGTACACATAATGTATGGTAGTCCTGTTAATAGACACTGGTCAGACCTGCAATGCATCACAGTGGTTACCCATGTGAAACAATTGAAGACTATATGAAACACCTACACTAAACCTTCCAAACTGTCATTGCCAGATGTGTGGACAACTGTGAATACAATGGTGGAGGTGTGTTTCACTGTAGGGACAGGTACTACATATCAGCATTACACATGTTGGAAATACAAACAGTACTGTACAGAGAGCATATGTGTGCACACACTCTAAATGTGTTGGAGCTGGACTATGACCGGCCCACAGGATACACCCTTGTGGATTATACCCTTGCTATGAATGTCACACAATGTCATGTGCTATCTGACATGTCCATGACATGTAGTGGGCTGACTGCAACACTGCTCAAATATCCCGCAAAACATGATGTCTCACATCCCATACATACCACCCTTTGTCTGCATAACCCTGTCCTCAGTGGAGCATATGACATCTATGGGTGTATGTCATATGGGATAACACTGACATGTGAACTACATGGTCATCACAACCATTTGACAGAACATGTGTACACATGGCCAATAAGGATGCCCAGAGACATGAAGCAACACACACAGTAGAAGTGATGTACATGTGTGTACACCCTGTTGTACATTGGCTCGACACAATACAACTATGGCCTTTGTGTAATGGTGATATTGCAGATGTGAAACACTAAACATTATACAGGCCTGTGCACAGCTTGTGTAGGCATAACATGAAACCACCACATAACATGTCTTGAACATCTTGAGTGTGTCACGACATGAAAGCATTCACCTATACAGTATCCAAATACATACATGTGTTGCACAACATACACATACAACCACATCAGACCACAGATACAGTACATTCACCTTGCTGCTGTCAGACATCACAGTCATGCCTGCTCCTCATGTGTGTGAGGTACACAGATGGCATGTGGGACATAGAGTACTGCTAAGTTAACCATGTGTGAGCATAGTTGCCAGGCATTAGTAATATGGTTGCAGATGTGCAGGGGTGTCATCCATATACCCTTCTGTGACCTGTGTCACACATTCCACATTAGGGTTTAGTGTGTATACACCTCAGTGACATGGGTCTCATTCCACATTAGATATGTATTGTATGTGAACATAGTCATGGCTATGAACTGTCTCAGTAACTCACACTGTATAGCAATTGTGAAGCCACATGATGCCCTGCCATGGCTATGCACATCAGCTCAATGCGCAGTATGTCACTGCATATTTGTAGGGCAGACAGACAACATTGTGTCAGCTGAAGGCCCATGTTAGTATAACACGTCCCTGCATTGGGACACCATTACCGTACTGTAGATTGGAAAGGACACCATTGTGTTACACATGTATGCATGTCATTCAACACGTCAGCAGAAGACATGTCATACTACATGTGATAGGCAAGGTCATATGCCACACATCAGGCTGGTGTACTGTAAACCTGTGCTGGTCTGTGGCACCATTGCAAAGTAGGGACAGCCATGTCAAACATGTGTGTACAGCCACATGCACAATGTCTGTAGACCCAGCTCAAGGGTAGGTGGAATAATGTTGAACAGACATGCACTGCTTTGGGGAGATATGCAAGCTAGGCCTCAGGCAAACATAGTATTCAGTCGACATACCCTTCTGCTCATGTCCACACACATAGGGGCGGTGGCCAACACAAAGCATCAGTGGCAGATGTACAAAGGTCAGCGATGGTCTGTTAACATGACTTGTATGTTGCACACACCATGGCAGTGCAGTGCAATGGTGCAAAGTGCATTAATTGTGTTGCAGGTATGGGGCATAGGCTACTAACACAAATAGTGCAATACAGGTATGTATGCTAACCACCACTATAATTGTGTAAGGTGCATGCCATCTGCTATAACACATGCATGCTGTTGTGTGCAACTTAGGGATGTATGATAACTACCACTCTAATTGTCTAAGCTGAATGCCATCTGCCATATCACCTGCACGTAGCATGTGTCTGTGTGTGTCTGTCTGTGTGTGTCTGTGTGTGTCTGGTATAACTTGTAATGTACAGTTCTTGTCTTCCCCTCACAGGTGTTGATGTAGGTGCATTGCCCTCCTGTGGTCCACCTGATGTTAGTGTCCCCACAGACTCTAGCAGTGATTATGATAGTATGACTGAAGCACAGGCAGGGTTGTCAGGGGCTGAATCTGTGCCATTGGTTGCCATTCCACCTATATTCCCCTCATCCTCATACACAGTTCCCCTGTCTACACATACCCAATCACCACTGGCCATAGAGGAAGGACAATTGGCGGGTGGCAGCATGGAACAGGGAAGTGTGGAGACTATGGAAGGTGTGCCTGCACTCCATGATCCCAGTCAACTGACTGGTGATGTATCATGCAGGCATGTGCCCAGCGCAGCTCGTAGGAGGACCACTGGCCAACATGCCCCTGCGAGACAAAGCACATCAGCTGGAGTCACCAGACATATGTTTCAGGCTGTAATGGAGACACAGGCATGTGCTTAATGGCACAACAGAGAAGGTTTGAGGCTTCAGAGGGCTGCTGTCTGTTCATTAACTGACAACATCCAGGCAATTGCAAATGCTCACCATCATCTTGCAGATGTTTTGGATAGACGATTGGGTGACATGGTGGGAGTCCTTGACCGTGGCATGTCAATCCTCGAGCGTGGAATGTCTGTGCTGGAACATCTGGTGGGAGTGAGGCGTCGGGCACGTGGACGTAGGTCAGCTACATCACCTGTTGAAGGTCTACGTGAACATGCTACTGCACATGCCCACTCCCATAGTGGCGGTAGCAGCAGCAGTGCAGCTGGTGCTGTGCAGTCCACACTAGGACACAGCAGGCCACATGCACGTGGTCCTGGATGGTCCCAACAGGGACACAATTCCAGTGGACATGTGTCCTCAGGCAGTACCCAATCTGGACCTCTGCCTGGTAGTGCCCGTGCAACCCCAGGCAGGCGCAGGTCACGTGGCTATGGCCAGACACCGTGAACTGTGAAACCTGCCTTGTACAGTCTGCAGCTGTCAATAATACACCTGTGTAAGCCAGACACATGCCAGACCTGTGTGCATGCATACACACTCACACCGGATCAAATGTAGGGCACCTCAACACACACACGCATAACATCCACACACGCCCAATGATATCACAGGCCCTAACACACACACACACACACACACACACACACACACACACACACACACATGATGTCATCCAATGGTGCAGCCTAGGCCTCTGGCAAACATTATCACCCTGTGCATATGATGATGCCTGTGCCGCATCCCTGTCATCCACACCATCGGTGCAGGGACATGCTCAGATGGTCTGATGCACAGGGTGAACATACTAGGTAGACAATTGTAGATTAATATTGTTGAGTAGTGTTGACAGGCAGCAGACATACCACATATTACAGTTTTAGAATGTATTTTGTATGTTTGACAGTATGTATCATGTGTAACAACACTAACAGCATGTTGATCTTGATGTTCTGCCTTCCTCTTTCAGGTGTAATTGCATGTGCTGGGCGATGTCGGTGTTTATGGTTAGTGTCCCATATGTACATGTTGACTACTCACAGGTCTGTATGACAATACCTGCATGCACTTTGTAGCTTCCACATAATAGTTATAATCCCCCATGTTTCAATTATGTTTACTGATCTAATGATCCAAGAGTATGATAGGTGTGTAGTAAGCTACTGTGTTCAGAGCCGTCACATCCATAGTGGGTGACATCACAGGTATAGTTACCTGGAGCGGGGAGGAGGTAAAAGAGTGGTATAGCGGATGACAAGGGTAAAGGCCAGTGTAAGTAGAGGCTTCTCATTGAGAAGCAGTAATACCCACTGCCATGACAGCATGCAAACACAGACACACCCACACACTCAGGGATTCACAGACACAGTAACACACACACACACACACACAGTTGCCAGTGTTTGGATGAGAACCCCTGCCTATGTGCATATCATCATGACAGCATGCAAACACAGACACACCCATACACTCAGGGATACACAGACAAAGTAACACACACTCTGACACACACACACAGTTGCCAGAGTTCAGATGAGAACCCCTGCCTATGTGCATATCATCATTATAGTACTACGCAATTACAAGATGCACCATAGAGATTACACATGTACAGGTAGTTGGAATGGTCTAAGATCGAGGACATTGACAGGGATAATACAGTGCAGTGAGTATATGTGGGGAGGGGGGTTCATCAGTAGGCTATGTAACAACAAGTCACACCCCAGGGGTACATGTTAACAGATGGTTAGAATGCCCATCTATGATTGATGATATCAACAGGGATACTAGATTGCTTTGGGTGGATGGGGGGAGGGGGCATTAACATTTCACTATGGTAAAATACAGCCTCACTCCAGGGACCAGACAGCCATACACATGGACAGCCATACACACACACACACACACACACACACACACACACACACACACACACACACACACACACACACACTGTGGCATTCACACAGATATACACCTATGTCACACACATACAGACAATTGGCATGTGTGAGGTTCAACCACCTGCCTATGCCTTTATTTCTACACTTCACTCTGTACTGATGTCAACAACAGTGTTCAGGAGAGTGAAAACGTGGGATGTATTCCCACCCATACGTGACATATATGGACACACACATACCCACACATGCCAGTACTGTGAATCAAACACCTGCCTATCTCATGATAGGTATTACAGAAGTACAGCACTATCACATTCGCTACAAAGCTTACTGACTCTTTCCTTTGCCAACTGTGCTGATATATGCACAATATATGCACAGGGGAGGTATTACTGTTACAGGTGTCAAGAGGTTTGCCTTCAGTGTCACCCTTACTGCATTCTACATTGTTTGTCTTCCACTTCAGTTAACAAAACCAGACCTTAGCAGTTACACAGGTTATTGTAGGAATGGCTGTAACACATCAGTGAGCTGTCCTCAGTAATCATTCATCTGCAAAGTAGCCCCACCACTTAGTAGTCATGTCCAAACATCTGTCCATACCTTATGTACAGCTTACTGTACTTAGAGCATATCACCATATACAGTTGGCAATGCTGAGTTTGTATTGCAACAGCATGATGTACTAAGACAACAGTCACCATCAAACATCAGACACTGCACACACATGGAATCTACACAAACATCAATACATGTACACATATGTGGTCTACATCAGTAAGTGCACTAGCAGGTCAAGAGGATACATTCCACACCTTCCCCACACCATGTGTGAAACATAGCCGAGCATTACACCATAATGGATGTTGTATTCATGTACTGGTAGGACACAACCACCTTAACCGAGTAGCCAAGTGTACATATATGACAACAGCACATATCAGCAAGATACACACAGAATTATTCCATGTCATGCTCCTACAAACTGTTACTTGACAGTGCCATGGTGAAGCCAGGGCACTGTAATGGTCAACAGTGAGCACATCATATTTGCCACACACACCTCATGTTTACTGGAAGAGTGCCAGCAATGTGCTCTGTTAGGCTAGGCAGTACACTCATTCAAGCATGTGCAAGGTCTGTGGCTTGTAAACATCTCACCCCAGCACATACTGGCTATTGTGGTACTAAGGCTAATGTCCAGACAGCACACAGCATGCATGGCCTGCAATTGTTGACATGGGGTATATGTAGGAGCTGTGGCCACACATGGCTGTACATGTCATGAACATATCACCTATGACTACTCAGGAACATACAGAGCAGAGCTGGATTTCCCTGAGTCTGTCAATACAGGTCTTATGTAGGTCCTATGATCCTGTTATTTGGGTATGTTTGTAGGCATTGCATTAAGTGGACATGTCTAATGATATACATGCCACATGGGTTGTTGTATGATATGATAGGTGTCATGGGTGACCAGTAGAGAGGGAATATTACCTCTGTTAACATAGATATCAAACCTTATGTACTGTTATCATGCTATCTGCCATGTGCATGTGTGTAATGACTGTAGCCACCTGTATGTAGAAAGGATAACGAAAGCTATGGTAATGTCATTTATGTTGTATGAGTGTGGGATGTACATATCCAGGGCAGGTACAGTTAGGTCATATCCAACCATGAGGGTGTTGTTTACTGGCATACAACAACAGTTGACTGTGTTAATGCTAACAACATCCGAGGGACCCTGGTATGTGTACAACTGAGCTGGTTAAAAATAGTGGTATTATTGCATTGTGTAACACATTATGCAGCTGTGTCTGTACATGGGTACTTTGCGCAGTTGATGTAGGTTATCTGGTGGTCTTCCATACTATGTCATACCACATATGGATGTGTGTTGGTAGTCTGGGGACAAGGTGGTAGATGTATATGAGGCTACAACCTAGAATGCAGCGTTTGCCACTGTCAGCTGTACCTGATTCATCTGTGATGAGTTATGTCAGAGTAGTGGTCTTTACATGTGAGTAGCCTTTATGAATATGTGGACACCACCACCTGGAATGGTCTGTATCACTGCTATGGCCCACATGTCTGGATCTGAGTTATATGGTGGTTGTGCAATTGTGCACTACAGAGCCTTCACCAGGTGTTCCTCACTGCACAGATGTCAGTATTCCCCATTGTAGGTTCTACATTGAGCAAATGGATTACTAAAGCCACACATCTAGCACTGGTTAGCATAAGCATCCAATGCAATTGTCTTGTAGGTGTCAGGGTGTTACTTCTGTGTGTAGGACATTTGCATTGGAATGCGACTATATGGGTAAATGTGACCTAGGTATTATCCAGACACACTTGGAACATGGATGCATGTGCTCTGTGTCAAAGGCTTACCATTCAGTCATGACAGCCCAGAATGACAGACACTGGACAACCTCATAATAACAGCAGGACATTAGCTCATTGTTTTGGTCTAGCAGTTGCCACTCGTACCATGACATCACTGCGAGTGGCAGTAATGTGCTTGGTAGCAAATGCTACATGTAAGGTGATGGACAGCAGCAGAAATTGTGTATATAACCAATGTGAGATATACTTAGGGTAGCAGTCCTGCTAATAATGACAACTACTAACACATTCGGGAGAAGTCATCTTGACACCTGCACCTCAGTACCATTACACAATGTGGCTCACACATTATGCTTGCACATGCCACTGTTCCAAGTATAGTGCCACTGTCTACAACCTGCTATCAATGTATGCCTTCCAGGGCAGCAAGGTGTGTGACACATGCTGTAGGTAGCATCCACCTGTGTGTCCCAGTTAACCTATTGTCTGTCACATCCATGCATGCATGATTGTGTATACTTAACATATATATGTCAGTACTTCATGTACATGTACGCATGTGTATCACACAGCACAGACACAGATATATCATTTACGGGTCACATACAGGTATCTGGTAGTAAACCAGTATGATGTGCATATATACAGACAGGTAAGATGTACATAGCTGTAAACTTGTGTGTTTACAATAGGAGTCCATTACAACATGTTCTGTACATATTAGTGTATGAGCATGTACACTGTGGCCTTCTGTGGTTAGAATCGGAGTGCATCCCAAACAGCCCTGTGCTACTAAGTGTATGAGTGTACCCACTGCCACCTTGTGTAATTTGAGTCAGTGCATCCAACAAGCCCTTTGTTTACTAAGTGTATGAGCATGCCCGGTATAACCTTGTGTAGTTGTAATAGTGCATCCCAAATGGCCCTGTGCTACTAAGTGTATGAGCATGCCCATTGCAACCCTGTATAGTGATAGTAGTTGTCCCTTCCACAGATGGGCATACTCCAGTTCTGGTTCCTGTTGTGCTACAACTATACCTCTCAGTCCTACCTATGTACTACCTGCAGATGATGTGTCTTGTTTGTGCATACAGGTTGTAATGGACACCTACTTTAAACACACAGGTTTACAGCTATGTATATCGGACTGTCAGTATCCCTGTTGTTGTCCTCAATCTTAGAAGGGCATTCTGACTGCCTTGAAATGTGTAATCTCTGTGGCGCATCTCGTAATTGTGTAGTACTGTAATAGGGATCTGTAGATAGGCAGGAGTTCTGATCCCACCACTGGCAACCATGTGCATTTGTTTGCATGTGTGTCAGCAAATGGCTGTGTGTGTGTGTCAAATGCCTGAGTGTGTGTGTCAGCAAGTGTGTGTGTATTTGTGTCTGCATCCTGCCCTGACAGCGGGTTTTGCTGCATTCCAAAGAGATACCACCTTTTGCACTGGCCTTTATCCTTGTCAACTGCTAAAGCTCTATCTTCCCCCCTCCCCACTGCAAGTAATCAGTCCTGTGATGTCACCCAGCTCAGAAGTGGAATCAGAGTAAGTGTAATTGTATGTGTTTTGTGGCACAAACCCCAACTACATACCACTGTACTAGTTACTTTTACATAGGCAAGACGTGTATGCACATTACTGGCAAGTGTGTGCGTGTTTGTGTGTGTGACTACCCTGTAGCCAGGCATACACATGTGTAATGTCTTTTAGCACACCATGGTAGCCATCTGTGGTGACTGTTGTCTACAAAGTATTACATAGTTAGGAATGGTAAAGAATACACAGTCAAGCACGACTACAGTTGGGTATGTTATTTTCCTGTGCCACTGTCGAGCAGTGACACAGAAGTGGTCACCGGGGTGTAAGTCCATACCCATCATTCCCCCACCCAAACTCCACAATCCCCAGGGTAGATTACATTAGCCATCATTCCCCACCCCAAACTCCACGTACACAACAATCATCCCTTCTCTGGTGAACTGATTAAGATTTAAATGTTATAACACAAGAGATGCCTCTGTTTTGTGTAGTCAGTTCCTCTGAAACCCTTCTGTGTCACAAATGGTGTTCTATAGCTGTGTCTGTGTATATGCATATATATATATATATATATATATATATATATATATATATATATATATATATATATATATATGTGTGTGTGTGTGTGTGTGTGTGTGTGTGTGTGTGTGTGTGTGTGTGTGTCTGTGTGTACACATCCCGTAAGTGCATACACACACACACACATATATATATATATATATATATATATATATATATATATATAGATAGATAGATATATATATATATATATATATATATATATATACACTTAGTTATGACAGTTGTACAGATGTAGACTTGTCTTTGTTTCACAGAGTACAGTACATTCAAGGGTACTGTACATATGTACACAAAGTGACTGCCCCATTTGTTTTCAGTTCTGTGGAATACCTGTAGTAAGATATGCATTATAAACACCATGCAACATGTATACAACCCAGATGGCTTAGTGGTACGTCCAGTGACCTGAGTGTGCATGGGTTCAAGACCTGCAAGCCCTGTTGATACTGTCAATTAGGACTTAATAAGACAGTTGTAAGTGGGTGTGAATGTGTTTTCGTGACAGTAAGCAGCGGGTATACGCAGGTAACAGACATGTACCTCGCAGTACACTTGAAATGCCCTTCTTTGGCAATCCTGCTGATGTCACCCACCTACGAATACACCTCTGGGACTGCTGTAATCCAGTAATCTCTGTGGCATGTGCTGCAACTGTGTAATGCTGTAGTGTGATAAACTTGTTTGGTAGGTGTTCTACTTCCAGAGAGGCCAAGTGTGTGTCTGCCTGTGAAAGAAACAATGCTTTTTAGAGTATGCACACTCTTTACAATTCACATACTCACCTTTGGCAATCCTGTTGATGTCACCCACCTAGAAATACACCTCTGTGACTACGGTAACCCAATATTCTCCAAAGCACATACTATAACTGAGTATTGCTATAGTGTGATAAACTAGTTAGATAGCAGTTCTATTCCAAGACAGGCCAACTGTGTGTGTGTGTCTATCTGCCTGAGAAAGGAAACAATGCTCTTTTAAAGTAAGCACACTCTTTACAATTCACATAATCACCTTTGGCAATCCTGCTGATGTCACCCACCTAGAAATACACCTCTGGGAATGCTATAACCCAGTATTTTCCATAGCGAATGCTGTAACTGTGTATTGCTGTAGTGTGATAAACTAGTTAGGTAGGGGCTCTATTCCAAGACAAACCAACTGTGTGTGTGTGTCTGTCTGAGAAAGAAACAATGCTTTTTACAGTATGCACACTCTTTAAAATTCACATAACCACCTCTGGCAATCCTGCTGATGTCACCCACCTAGAAATACACCTCTGGAACTTCATTAACCCAGTAATCTCCGTAGCGTGTGCTGTAATTGCATAATGCTGTAGTGTGATAAACTAGTCAGATAGGGGTTCTATTCCAAGACATGGCAGGTGTGTGTGTATTTGACAGTCAGAGCCTGTGTGGAGGTGGCTGTGAGTGCCTAGCCACTGGACATGTTGGGGAATGGATTTTACAGTTTTCCTATATGGTGTCCATATTATATGTCACAATGTCCACCTCATGAGGAGTACAGATGTCAATCAGCCAAGGGACTGTGTTGGCAAGCCATACCCCTACATCTGGCAAAAGGCCTGGTGAACAAAGTATGCAACCCTACTACTACCCGGAATACGTTCTGAACCCATGTGTCATACACAAACACACTTGCCAAGAATATCCCGCTATGTTGCTAATACCCTGCACATTGATCATAGATAGTAGGCATGGTGTGATTGCAGTGGGCTGCAGAGGGCATGACACCCTGTCCAGCAGTACAATAGGCACATAATTGCAGACAATGTGCCTTCACTATGTTCCCCACTGGATGCCTGTAACATATGTGGTGCCATCAAATGTGATCCACAGAGGCCATACAATGCCTTACACACATGCCCTGTATGGACAGATGCCACTGACACCAGGGAATACCTGTATCATGCTATCAATGCAGGTGCAGCTGTCTATAAGCAGGTCCTGCCACACCAGGCCAGTATTGGCATATCTGAGGATAACAGACTGTGTACACAACATGTGCCAGCCAGACCAGGTACACTTGTACATGTCACTGTACATTATTGTGGGACATGCACATCCCAGGCAATGTCCATGTCAAGGACTATCAAACACAGACATGGCATGGATTGCAAAGCAATGGCCATACACAATGGTAACCAGGTTGACAGGACAGTTCATACAATACCCATCTGTGTGGGACATTGCAGACACTACACCACTGACCACACTGCACACCATTGTCGGGTGGCATGATGTGAATGATTACCCCTCACCCAGCCTTGTACAGCCATCTTGCACAGCCAACCACTACACATCCATGAAGCAATGCATACATGCATGTCAGTACTGGCACCTTGTGTCTGCATGTGGGGTATGATGCTCCCAACCACAGTCATACACAGTATAACTCCCATTGGCATACTGACTGATGTCAGACATGTTCACATGCCCTAGCCCATAGAACATCCGGATATCCCCTGTGGTGCATGTAGTACCTGTGCATTACTGCAGTGTGGCAAACTAAGTAGTTGGGAAGTGTATTTGTGGGCCTGGCAAAGTGTGGCAATGTGTCTGAGTCCCTTAGAGAGTGTGGTTGTGTTGATAATGACATCCGTTCATGTGGACAGCCATGTGTGCTACACCTAATGTATGCCTACTATATCTCTGTTGCAGATGTCGCTCACCAGCACACATATATGTTCTTACGGCACACCAACATGTCAGCTTTGTGGCACATGGAGTGACTGCATGCACTTGTAATAGTAATGGTTAGTCAGTCAGGGGTTTGAACCCCTATACTTATAGGTGTGTGACAGATGATGCTTAGATTTTAGTCTCCAAGCCCTTCTCTGATGTACTTTGCCTCTGTCTATCCCTCCCACACACTCTCTGGTGGATGTGGAGTTGTGCACCTGCTCAGCATCAGCTTGTATTTTGTAAGTGATGATCATGATCAGGTGATGGCTTCTGCACCTATTTCAGTCCTCCTGTAGTTGATTGCATGTGGAACAGCTGTGGTGATGTTCCCATAGCCAATCACATGGAAACACAGTACAATATCTAGGAACATTATGT
Source organism: Protopterus annectens (assembly GCF_019279795.1). Classification (NCBI taxonomy): domain Eukaryota; kingdom Metazoa; phylum Chordata; order Ceratodontiformes; family Protopteridae; genus Protopterus; species Protopterus annectens. Next base: position 900,044,028 of record NC_056731.1, read on the forward strand.
TGGTGTTTGCCCATGGCAGTCTGTGTGAGTGGAACCTGGATCTGGTGTTTGGTAAACAGCATCACAGATGATATCTGGATATTCCTCAAACAACATACACAGTGGACAATAGCCTAAAGACAGGAGGGTGATGTGCCAGACATGACTACAGCATGTAAGTGTAGCTATGCTTCATTGAGACTACTGCCAGTTTAACAAGTTGTGTGTGGTAATGGTTATTCTGCATGTTTTAAAACTGACAAGACAGTGCTCCATTTGTGAGGGAACCCCCATCTGTAGGGCTATCTGTGGACTGGTCAGTGTGTGGAACCATTTGTTTCCTGTGTTACTCACTGAACACGCATCTGTGAACTGCAGAAGCATAGTGTGAGGATTGCTGTCAGTACATGGTGATAGTGATGAAAGTTACTGCCATCGCATCCCTGATTGGAAATATGTCACATGAAACAGTGGTATGACAGTCACTGTCTGAGGTTGTCACAATGGCATGCCAATAATGGGCCACTGTTCACAGCTGCAGTCACAAGTCTTCAACACTTTGTACAGATGCCATGCAGTATATATGCATGTGTTGTGCTCCCTCTGCAAATGTATACCATATGTTGTGTTGGATTGATGGTCATATCTATGCATGCTATTATAAGTAATCCTGAATGCTGTTGACTATTACTAAACCATATCTGTGTTAAACTGCAACACCATAGGCTGTATGGGTTTGGAGGTCCTGGCAGAACCTCCTGTCCCACTTCAGCTGGCCATGGCACCGGGCACCAGCACATCTGGGGCCCAGCCTTGGACCTCCACCTCTGTTGGCTCTGCACCACCTTCTGGTGGAACCACCACTTAGGTTCCAGGTACATGTGATGCAGATGACCCCATTGTACACACGACACTACAGGTCCCTCTATGGTTACCCCATTTACCTTTTTCATGATGATGATGTCACACACAGCACCTTGCAAGAGTATTGTTCTCACATAATGATTGGGCAGGAACTGTTGTGTTAATGTAAATAAAATGCACAGAATTATGTATTTGGCCAATGTACAAATGTTTGTGTGTATTAATGACACATGTCTGTCTAAGGGAGTCTTGATATTACATAGGACACCACCACATAATACAGGCATTGCTGGTGTTTCCCTTTTCATTCCTTTTTAATGCTTTGTTGTCACACGGGATGTTCTTGATATATCTATATATGTATGTATCTAAATCTGGACATAAACACACACACATACATCTACATGATGGAATACATTTCCTATACTGTTGAATGACTGCTGGATGATATGTTTGTGATAACATCCAATGTCTGTATATCTGCTATGTTTTAGTGGTAAATCACATTGGCTGTGGTGTGCAGGGTCCTGGTTTCAAGCCTTGCGGAGGCCATTTATTTTGTTGCTGGGCAGAACAAGGCAGTTGGATACGGAGTGATTAAGGTACATTAAAGCAGTTGTGAGTGGGTGTGTGTGGGTTTGCATGGAGCTAAGCAATGCTAACCTCCGGTTACAGTTTCTTACACTCAGTTAGCCTCTACATTGCTTCACCAGTGTGATACTCGCATACCGGCGGCCAAACAGGCTTATACCCACTTGCTCCCACACTTGGAAATGCACTGCATTTGGTGTTTGCATCTGACACTCACACCCCTGAGTGGGAGTGAGGACTACGATATTACCTTGTGATGCCTATTACATCAGATTACATGCCTATAGTATCGGGAATGGCTGCCCATTAGGCGAAAGCATGCCGTTCGACTGTTTGGAATCCACGGCCTGTCTAGAGTTTGATTCATATTATTGGTGTGTTCCTCTTACAATCTGCACCTGTCTGGCTAATACATGGGAACTGACACTATTCAATACAAACAAGTAATTGGGTTTTGGAACCCACATCCTTCAGCTGAGTCATGCTACTGTATACCTATTATTCTATCAGCTTTCTAAGGTTGTAAGTGGAATATGTGTTTTCTGTCCCTATCAGACCTCGCAAATTGGGGACAAATATCAACTGAATGAGGGACATGTCATGAAAACATCAGGGACACATTTAAAATATTAGTGCTATTAACCTGACACACTTACAGACTCAGAGCATATGAACTAATACACATTTTCAGAGGTAAAGGATGTTTATAACTCTTAATTGTTGTCATTATTCATTACGTGTAATTCACCACCTTTCCTCCAAAAGTCACTAGTTTTCGAAGGGATTAAGTGGGACAGAGATAGAATATGAGTCAAAATCAGGGACGTCCCTGGAAATCGGCGACAGTTGAGAGGTATGGTCCCTATTTGTTCCCCCAATGGTTTATGTCCTGTCCAGTGGATTTGCTCTTAGGGGTTGGGAGGTATGAGCGTAAGCTATGCCCATTTCGGAATATTACTTCCATCCCCAGGGTGGTCCTAATATGACTGCACCAGCCAATACCTGCACGCCTAGGCCCATAATTGCATAACCATAGTTCCCCCACCAGCCCCTCCTCTACAGCACTCATCCTTACTGAGAGTGCAGGTGGGGTATAAACACACCACTACACACTGCCCACTCTCCACATGTCGGGACACATGCCATATGTTGTGTCGACCCATGGGTTATCAGGCTTGCACAACCTACTGGTCCATGTACGTCTACAGCCTGGTTTGATGAATCATTACAGGGACTGACTCCGATGATCAGTAATTTTTGGAGTGTCCCACAAGGGACATTGATGTCTTTGTTTCAAGATTAGACCTGGCAGGTCTCTCCCACTGGTAGAATCCTGCCGGTGGTCTGGGAAGCAGTGGTGTGTTTACTTTTATTGTGTGTCTGTATGTCTCACCGGCCTAGCTGGGGGGGGGGGTTGATGCTACGTGTTACACGTCTGTTTATTGGACCCCTCACCCCCATATGCATGGCCTGTGAACATATGTAATTCATAACTGCTGAATCATATCCTAGCTATATACATGTGTATATTTACAGTCACATATATATATATATATATATATATATATATATATATATATATATAGTGTATATATATATATATATATATATATATACATTACTATATACAGATATATCTGTATATGTATGCATACATGTATATATATTTATATATTGCTGTCTATATATATATATATATATATATCTAACAACATATGGGTCTATGGGTGTCTGCATATGTATATATCTATATGTGGGTATGTATATGTATTCTGTCTCTGTATGTATACATTTGTACTATGGAGAGGAAAAAGGTTATCTCTATGTCGCTATGGGTAGATATACACACACATACCTCTACATATATACATCTACATCTGGTTAGTCCATTCCTCGCCATATAGATTACACTTTGCTGCAGTGGGACTCATAGTGGGTGTGGCTGTTCATTGGGCGATGCCTCTGCCCACTGAATACATTTGCTTACATCCCTGGGACTATCCATATAGGCTCACATCAGCCAACACCTGTACACCTAGACCCATAACTAGGTACCCATAGTTCCCCCACCCGCACTTCCTCTACAGCACCCATCCTTACTCTGGCTCCTGGTCGGTCCTGAACACACCACTACACGCTGCCCACTCTCCACTTCACAGGACCCATGTCATACAATTGTCTCGACCCATGGGTCATCAGTCTTTCCCACCCTTGTATTCCGGGTATGCACACACCCCAGCCAGAATGTTCGGCATATCACCTTCTTTTGGTCTTGTCAATTTTTGGGTGTTCCGCAAGGGACACTCCTGTCTGTGTTTCAAGATTAGATTTCATGGGTGCACTGTGTACCCCCCCCCGGTTGTATCCTGCTTGTGGTCTGGGGAGCAGTGGACTATTTACATTGTTTGCGGGTTTGTGTGTATGTTTCCCATGTCCAGCTGTGGGTGGGGGGGTGGAAGGTCATGCTACGTGTTTCATGTTTCTTGCTTGGGCCCCTCACTTCCATTGGTACAGCCTGTGAACATATGTTATTCTTGTGTGCTGTTTCCTGTCATTGCTGCATATCTGTGTATATCTATGCACACACACACACACACACACACACACACACACACACACACACACACACATATATATATATATATATATATATATATATATATACACATATATATAAGTATATGTATATGTCTGCAACTATATATATATATATATATATATGTGTATAGTTTTTTATACATACATATATATATATATATATATATATATATATATGTGTGTGTGTGTCTGTAAAGCAATGCATATCCCTGCAAATGCACTTACACACGTTTACTGGTCTTTATATATGCTTAAACCTGCTTACTAGTGCCTTATTCATTATGACACTGACACTTCACTCCAGTTCACTTTTAATTGTTATTTTGCAGATTATACAGCGGACAGATGTCGAAATATGTTCATGTACAGATTACCGATGGTAAATGGTATGTGATGCAGTGGGATTCGGAACGGGAATGTCTGTCCATTAGGCGGTTGCTCTAACCAATACACTATTGCTGTGCTGCTTCATTTGCATATATACCCATGTACCCATGACTCCTGGTTCCCCAAACACTCACGCCTCCCTAACACTGCAGTCGTCCATTCTCCAGTTGGATTCGCGGTGTATCCACACCACTACACATTGGCCACTCCCTACTCCTGTAGACCCATCCCATCGGTTGACTCACTCCACGTATCCTCAGAACTCCCAAACTTTTAGTCCACAAACATTGGTGACATGAGCGACCAAAAGGGCACTATTCACAATTTTTGGGTTGTCCCACATGGGACACGCATGTCTTTCTGTCAAGATTAGACTCTATACTTCATGACATCCTTACTCCCATTAACATGACACTACAATAAATCAATAAGTATGACTATGTGGTAACACACACGTTACACATGATAGCCTAATTATGTACGTGTTTGGCGTATTTGTTTTACAAATAGACCGGTTTAGTAATTGGCATTGCCGTAGCAGGCAGATCACAGGAATGTGTGAGAAAGTCCTCACATTTGATTTTTTCAACACAGCACTGACATCAGACATTGTACACACTTCTGCGTTTTAGCAGTTATGTCCCTTCCCTCTTATGCACAACCTATTATTCTATCTACTGTTGAGGTTTGTAAGGGCACATTCATGTTATTTATGTCTGCAAATGGAATTAATGTGTTACAGAGAATGTACTTCTACATATAGATGTCTGCATGTGTGTATGCATATATACTTATAACGAACTCGCTGACCTCCACGAGTCAGTCCAATTAGAACCAGCCCATCCAACCCTGGCACGCCTGGATCCATAATTTCATACCCATAGTTCCTCCACCCCACCGAGTTCAACATACAAGCATACCATCCGTTGTCCACTTGCTATCGCAGCCATGACACACCTCCACACATCGCCCTCTCCTGAGCGTTAGGGGCCCTACATGTATGTTGTCCCAACCCATGTATTCTTAGGCTCTCCCACCATTTAGTCCTTGAACATACCTGCTCTTGCTTGTGTAATGGCCGGATGGCCAAACATTCTATCAATTTTTGGGTAGTCCCACCAGGGACTACCCTCTGATTGTAAAGTAGACTTAGCAGATCAACAATGTTACTCCCACTGGTAATATCCTGCCTGTGGTGCGAGTAGCAGTGCTTTGCTCACTCCTGCCCAGCTTGATATGACATACGCTGACAGCGCTATATAATACTGGGGTTGCTGTTGATTCCCTTCTCATTTCTTTTGTATGCTTTATTGTTATGTCGTTCGTTCTTCATAGATATACCTCACTAAAAGAATCACAGGCCAAAAGCAGATGCCCTATGCTGACCACCTTAAAAAATTTCAGCTATACTCTATCGCATATCGTCTACTCCATGGCACTCTCTGCTTAACATACAAGGCCATGTCAAACCCAGAGCTGTTGGACATGCTACACTTAAAGAAATCCCAATCCCTCAGAGCCACATGCTCCAGGGATCTAAACCTTGTCATCACAATAAACAAAACATGCTGGAGGGATAGGTTCCTGACCCAGAGACTCCCCAGACTCTGGAATAGACTGCCCATACATGTCAAGCAGAGTGCCTCTTTTGCCCTCTTCAAAAGGAACCTTGATGATTGGATGGGAGAAAGGAAATTCACCCCAGGGATCACGTCATTCACCCTTCTAGACAAGGGTCCAGGAAAGTAAATAGTGTGGGAAGAAATAACCAGGGAATTGTTATGGCCTGGCTTGTATAGGCCCTAAGGCTGATAGCCTAGTACCAACCTTTGAATCTATGAACCTATATACATTTATATATATATATATATATATTATATATCTGTACATACTTATATACATTTCTTATGCTGGGCACTGCTTAGACCCACGCAAGTGCACTCAGACTTGCTTACTGGTACTTAAATATGTTTACTGCTGCTTATTTGTGCTTACACCTGCTTACTAGTGCCTTATTCATTATGACAGTGCCACTTTGATTGAATGACATTTAGTTAAACATCTCATGCGATACTCTTATGTCGGTGTTACAGCAAAACGACAGTCATTCCACATGGAAAATGATATGTGCTATTGTTGGGCTTGAACCGTGAATGCCTGTTTGTTAGGCGGATGTTCTAAACACTACACTATTGACGTTTACATTGATTCGCATGTTTTTCTCTATTTGAATGATTTTGATGTGTAAGCTATGCTCGGCGGAGGGTAGCAATGCACAAGCACGCTTCGATATTGCAGCAATTCAAATGTATAATAGGAACATGGGGCATCTAATTGTGAAAGTTCTAGGGACGGTGCTCAACATTCCACTACATGCTTGTGTGTTTACTACTTCAATTTTATTTCATTGTTCGTAGACACTCTTGTATGCTTAGCATACATTTCGGTATCCATGGACACTGAGTTACTGACTTACTATTAGAGGCGGGCTCTACTAGTAAGCATAGTAGGTTGTGCAACTGTCAGGGCATGTTTACGCCTCCGTAGAGCACTTGTACATGCCCCCTGCACTTGCACACGTTTCCTGTGCACATTGAGGCTGCAGCAGTGTGCCCTCATACATATTCATATGGCTCCACCATCTGTAGTGAGGACACTCGGCGCATGGCTAAAACCGTCCTTGCTCCGAGCTTCTTGAATCCCAGGGATTATCTATTGCACTTCCATTTCAGTTGGGCGCTCCTGTCTTTTCCACTTGCAGTGCTGTTGCTTTCTTCCCCATCAATTGAAGAATATCCAAGAGTGCATTATCACTTAGATGACAATTTTCTCATCCTGGGATTCCTAGGAGGTTATGTGATTTTTTTTTAAGGGGTGACTTATCAGGCCAAGGTATGGTTGCCATAAATGACAAAGACACCCTAAATTATTTTAGTTCATATATGGGACCATGATCCAGGAGTGCCGTCTTTACATTGCTAGCAGGAGGTATCACTTTCTGGAAACATTTTTAGTTTGGCAGGGATGCAAAAATATTTATGTAGGCATTCCCAGCCAAATACTTCCTAAGTTTTGTAACTTTTACTGTAGTTGTATATGTATATTTAACCAAAAATCTGGGGACATCTGTATACTTAATGTCCTTGCCTGCTCTGCTCAAACTTTTAATGGTGAGCTGACGTGTTTTAATAGTGAGTATATATATATATATATAAATGCAAGATTGCTATATCCAAGGTTGTCTCCCTATTTTGCAGACTTGACTCCAGTGCCTATTGCATTGATTCTTTAGCATCTCTGCACTGATTGCTGTTTGATGGAGGTGATCATGTATCAAGAAGTCTCCTGGCACTGACCAAAAATTATTTCTGAGACTTTTCCAAATTCTAAAAGCTTGGAATTCTAACAATTGATACCAGTATTTGATTTTGGAGTTTGTGTTTAGCCTGTTTATCAGTTGTTGTTTCTCTGGGTTACCTTGGACAATAAACTTAATTGGTTGTAGTAGCTGTCATAAGTGATCAAACTAAAGTGTTTCAGCATCCATAACCATGCAATCTCGAGTTCATTCCAGAGAGAGGGTATGCACTTGAACAGGTCAGCCCTGTTCTACAGCAGTCATGCCTTACCTTGGTCCATTCAATGTGGTTTATTTTCTTCGTAGTACCAACTTAAGATCAATCTTACTTGTGCTGCTCTCCAGGTTGCCCATAAATTAGGAAGCCCCAGTTCACCCAACTCCCTCAGTTTTGTCAGTGTTTCCCAAGCTAGTCTGGGCTTATTCTGGGCCTAAATTATACTTATCATATGCCTCATAAGCCCTGAAGAAATCTTTCCCAGAGCCAAGGGGAGTGTGAGAAAGCAGTACAGTGCTGCTTGGAGTATAAACATTTGTACTGCTTGGATATTCTTTTTTTCCCCACATAATTTTTATTGTTTTTTGTAAATACAAGTGTAACAAAAACTACTAAACAATGCAACATGAGCATAACTATACACACAGTGTCCATAACAGATATGATTTTGTTAAAATATTCACACTGCTTGGATATTCTGATATAACTCAAGTTCTAGGATTTTGCAGTTTATATCCACCCCACTGTCTTTTGTCATCTTTGTATAAATAAAAAAATTACTGTATATGAAATACTGGGTGCAAGGTGGATGCCAAGGTACTGAATTTGTTAATCCTAAATAAATGACAATATCTAGCTCTCAGATGGGTTGATGGAGCATTTATCTATTACTTAGGCATAATTCTAGCATTTGGCAAAAATGTGGTTTGAGATAAAGAATGGAGAAATATCTTTCCTAAGGACTGAATGTTCTAGGATGTTGTTGTGCATCCTGACACATAGTGAATAGATTAAAATTGCCATCCTGTAGCATTAGCCCTTCTTAAAAGCTAGCTTACCTAAGCAAGTCTCTTTTAATTTTTCTAGATATTCTATTGTGTCTGTAATAACTCAGTAGTGTCAATAGCCTACATTACAGCCTAACTTTGAAAGCTGTGTATTTGACCAGCTTGTCAGAGAATGTTTCCATATGCTGAAATTGGGTATTTTTATTAATCATTATGGCAACTCCCAGCCTTCTACTGTCTTGGAAGAAGGAAAATACGTAAAGCTATACCCAAATTTCTTTCTTTTTTTTTTTTTTTTTTTTTTTTTTACATGCCTCTATATGCGTCTCTTTTAGCATAACAATATGGGGAATTTTTTCTGAATCCATTCCATCACTTTCCACCTTTTAACTGGATTGTAGATGCCATTAGCACTCCATGATAACTTTTGTGAAAGGTACCTTGATCTGTAAATAGAGGAGAAACTGGTCATACACATTCCACAGTTACTACTAAAGGGGTTACATAATAAATGGCCTTTTGATGCATGAGCCAAATTGTTTGTACCCACCCTAGCCTTAACAATTGTGAGCCTTTTAATCTGTTTAGAACGTTTTCTAAAAAATATAACAATAAACAAACAAAAGAACATTTATAATTACTAAACTATGTACAATGTTCACAGGTGAAGTTTTTATGACTTCCAAGGCAATGAGTCCAGTTCTTTCCATCTGTGTGGTGAAGGAGTGCTTCATGGGTGTAGATGCAAGGGAGCATGTAGACATCATGTCTATTTTCAATTGTCTCACTCTCCTGAACAATTGTAGTCTGTAGAGATGCTATTTGGCTCTCTCTAGTATTGTTTATAACTGATCTAAATTGTCACACTGTACTGAGAAAGACAGTCCAGTTATAAGGTGTGCTACTTAATATTGGTTGACTCTGCACAAGTAATGCCCAGTGAGTGTCTCATTGAACATTGAACTCTCACAGTTCGACAATGAAAGAACAATAATTTGAGATTTATTCTCAAATAATTGAAAACAACAAAAATTAAAACTATTTTTTTCAGGGGGGTGCAATCCCCCCTCCACCTCCTGCTAAATACACATACCAATACAAAAGGCTCCATTGGAAACAACATTCAGTCATATGAGAGTTCACTGTTATTCACAGCCTGAAAAAACCTTTGCTTATATGAGTGTTCATTGTTTCAGACTGCAACTCTCCCAGTGTCTTTAGTCCCACAGGTGGGAAAAGGAGAGGCCCAAGGGAATTAGGTATATTGTAATTCTTCCTTCATTTTTCTGAATGCTGCTATATGAATACTGGAAACTATGGTTGCCTCTTCGCTGCCCTAGTAAGTCTGTCATCTATGGGCTGTAAACTAATCTTTGAGGTTTGCATTTCAATTTCAGTCAGAGGCGCACAATATGCTTTTATCTCTGCCAAGGCTTCTGCTGGGTCTGTATATGTTCTAGCACCTACTGGGAACAATATTTTAAAATATGCAGGGTAGAGAAATTAGAATTTCAAATTCTTCAGTCATCATTCCTTCATTGCTGGAATAAATCTATTTCTCTTCCCCTTGATGTCCACACTATAGTCATGCTCAACAAGCACTCTGAAATCTGCACAAGTTAAATGCATCCCTGGGGTCCACAACTTAGTTAGTTTTCCTTTTAAATCGTATGTGGTAAAACAAAATATCATCTGTCTTGGTTGCCTCCCCCCTTTGTCACTGCCTGGGGAAAAGTATGCTCTTTCAATAGTTATTTGGTGTGTTGGAAATATCATAAATTCTGCCCATAGTGCAAGCATAAATGCCTTGGGGTCTCTGCCCTCTTTCTTCTCTGGAATACCAGAAAACTGAAGTTTTTTTTTTATCAGGCCATATCCTCTAAATTTGTTAGCCAAGATTCTTACTGCTCTGTACGGACCTGAATATCTGTTATGTATGTACCAGACTGTTTCATGTATTTCTAAAGTTCAAGAATAGAATCTGAGTGGGGCATAAAGACGTACCAACTCTCTGACCTTCTTTCAGTTGATTTATATAGGTGTCTAACTTAGAGAGAGTCTACAGCATTTAATTTTGTTAGTATTTGTTGTAGATCATGCCACATGACAGGCAAGTCTCCTCTGTTACTGTAATGTACTGTGGCCATGTCTTCCAAACTTGTAGTGTTCTTTCTGATGGCGGTTGTCAATTCTATTTAGCTTGATTTTACTTCTTTTTCCTGCCTTGTGACATCCATATCTGCACTACCATTTACTATAGTGAAAGAGAGGAGAAAATTCATAAGCTATCTGCTGTTGGTAAGTGGTTTACTTGCTGGCAAGTCAAAACGTCGGCTGGAGTGATAGAAAGTGTTGTTTCTACTCCACAGCATTTCTGGAAGTCCAACTCAGTTTGGTTTTTAATTTCTTCCATTAACATTTCATGGTCTTCCTACCACAATCTCTTCTTGTTCTTCTATTAGGAAGGAGGTCTTCCTTCTAACCCCAAAGATTTTTCATTGTAAATATGCAATTAATTTTTATCCCTAATAAGGGTTTCTCTATATGCTAAATTCAACTCCGTGTTCAAGTCCTAGGCATCATTTCTCCAGTAACTGTTTTAGTGTGGACACAAATACTTTAATCTTGACATCTGACAGAATCCTAGCTTCACAGATTTTATATATTGGCTTATATCTGGTATCCCTACACCCACATTGTCTTTAAGCAGAGTTTAGTTGTCCCAACTGACCCTTGGATTGCCTTCCACACAGATGAAGTCCTTCATCCATAAGCTTATCTTCTTACTTAAAAATTGCAATAGGTATAGTATATGGGATGCAACATGCCAATGAAAAATCTGCACTTTCTGATATAGATCTAAGCTTAATATTTTTCTGTTTTGGAGATTACTTCTAGTTTTCGTTAAGGCCTCCTCACATGATCTGTGCATTGAACCCTCGTGTTTCCTATAGCTAAATATCTAGATATTTTAAATCCATCTTGCTCCCGAGTTCTGGATTCTCCTGTGTTAACTGGACCCATCATTTAGACTGATGTGACTGCCCTGGTTTTATTTTTATTAGTTTTATATCCTGATAATGTCCCAAAATTACTCAACAGCTCGAATAGCTTAGTCAGGTCCTACATTGGTATAGGACAAAAAGCAAGGGGACAGTGGGCATCCCTGCCTAGTTTACCTTGTTAGTTGCATGATGTTCAAAAGAGAGGAGGAGAGTTTCACCCTTGTTATTGTTCCTTCATACATTTCTTCCAGGCGGTAGATAAATGTATTTGAGATACCCAGCTTCCTCAACACAGCAAATAAAGAGGGCCATCCTACTCTATCAAATGCTTTTTCTGTGTCTTCAGACAGCATCACCACCTCCTGCCCACTTCTGTGTGCATCTTGTATAATCATTAGCTGTTTAATTATGTTGTCACTAGTCACATGTATGTCTCCCCTCAATGAATACACACCAATCTAGTTCCACTGATCCTGGCATCTATTTTCCTAATCTTACATCCATAATTCCCATGAATATTGTATCATCACATTTTAAAATGGTGATTGATCTACAGGATTCTAGAAGAACTGGATTCCTATCCTCTTTGTTAATAACCACAAAAATACCCTCCTTCCAGGATGCTGGTGTTCTCTTTGTTTTTAGACTCTCATTCATCAGCTTTTTCCATAGCAGCACAGTTATATGACCTACCAGTGTCTAGACCTCTATAGGAATCCCATCAGACCCTGGCAACTTATTGGGGGCTTTCTTTGCCATAGTCTGACTTTCTGGATGGATCTTGTCATCAGAGTAAATGAGGGAAAAGTCTAAAGGTGGCCAGACAACCATTTCTGAGTTAGGGCATCCTTGGCCTGACATCTGGAGAAGGAATCAGTGAAAAAAGATGGAACAATTTGCATTTGTCAGATATGCAAAAAGAAAACACACTGTTTTGCCATATAGGCAAAAAAAGCTTTTAATATAATTAACTGGTTTAGTCAACTGATACTTATTGGACACTTTTCTGCCGTGACTTATAAAGCCTATAGAGCTATAAAGGCAAGGGTAACTACATTATTTATATGTGTGTGTGTGTGTGTGTGTGTGTGTGTGTGTGTGTGTGTGTGTGTGTGTGTGTGTGTGTGTGCGTGTGTGTGCGTGTGTGTGTGTGTATATATATATATATATATATATATATATATATATATATATATATATATATATATATATATATATATAGACAATTTAATGTAGTCAATTAAGCAGCATGTTTTTGTAAAGTGCGAGGAATTGAAATACCCACAGAAAGTCCATGCAGGCACATGGAGAACATACAAAACTTCACAAAAACAGTAACAAGAAGTCAGAGTTGAACCCAATACCCTTGAGCTGTGAGGCAGTAATCTTGCTACAAAGCCAATGCACTGCTTACGCACTTAATGTGAGGCATTAGAAAACAAAAGCTGAGACAGTCCTCCCAAGAAATGGCTTCTCTTAGGATATGACTTACTGTCAAAAAATGGAACAAATTGCTATCCCACTGTTACACTCTCATGCCTTCTCAAAACTGAGAGTGGTAACATGTTTCTTCCCGTTTTATTGTTGTACCAGGCAATAGCCATGTTGTCTGACTCAACACATAAGACTCCCTGAAGTAGGGAGTCTTGAAAGCCCAGCAATGTCAAAAGAGTTGCTCTCATTTCCATCATGTTTATGTGAAGATGAAACTCCTGAGATGATCAGGGACCCTAAAATATCTATCCATTGTCATACTCCTCCCAACCCTAGAGCAGATGTATCTGTGATGACTGATACTTGAGGTTTCTGTAACTGTAATGAATTTCCTGACTGAAGTAGGATACAACCATAAATGACAAGCTTGGGAGATTTGAACTGGAAAGAAGAGAGGCTCAAGACTCTGTGACCACTGCACCAAAGCTGTCCTTTGAGGTATTTTCATATGAAGCCTGTCACGTGGCACTATAGAGACTGAAACTGCATGCAGGCTATAGCTCTGAGGCTAGTCTCTGTTACTACAGAATAAGCTGGAAGAAGAAATGAAACTCATTGCTGCAGAGAAAGCTCTCTAACCTGGTGTGGGAAGATTTGGCAAAGAGGAGCATCTAAGACGCATGCAGCAAGAGCCAGAGATTGAAATGGAAGTGAAAATTCGAGAAGTACATTTTTATCCACAAGGAGAGAAACAGTCTGAGTAGAGACTCCCATATGTTTACTAGATTCAGTGATGTCAGGCTGACAAGTAGTGAGCTGAACAGATGTGGAAATACCTTAACTACCTGCAGTCTCTGATGAGCAGCTGTCATGGACAGTATTCTCATTGCAGTCCCTGTGATCAGCAGTGAAATCAAGGGTAGAATCCTGAACTTCTGAGGATTGGCTTTAATTCAAACGCATGAAAATCTCTTGGACTCCTTAATAATTTTGGTGTGATGGTATGTATCTTGGAGGTGCAAGGAGAGCAACCAGTCTCTGTCTGGCAGACAAGTTAAAGACAAAATACACCATGATCATAAACTATTTATTTTACGATAAATTATTTAGTCTGTGAGATCCAATATGGGCCTGAGATGACTTGTTTTCTTTAGCAACAAAATGAATTTGAATTTGAAATAAAAATCTTAACCTTGTCTAATATGGAGAGACCTTTTGGATGACTTGTTTCATTAACTTGTTATCACCTGCTGGCAATCAGTTGAATAGATGCTACAATCTTGACTGCTGGCACGCTGGACAGCAATTTCCTGAATCTCACAGTCAAGTATAATTTTAAGTGTGACAAAAATCTTTTCAACTAAAAAAGAACAGCTTTTTTGCAGTACTTTTTCTGTTAAAATAATATTCTGTCATTTAAGCTGATAAATTTTGTTATTAAATGCTGAAAATTCAGTACCATCACTTAAGTTCTTCTGTAACAAAAGCTCTGTTTATGATCTGCCATTTAAGCACAGTAGGCCTGAAAGATAAAAATCAACCTAAACAACTAGCACTGCAGGAGTGATGTAGGCAGCAGCATGATTGGTATTGTAGGTGTGAGTGAATTAACATGCTTAACATCTCCTTCCTTGCCACTTGCTTTCGATGGAATTGGATGTCCAGCAAGGGTAATGACAGAATTTGAGAAGGGAAGAGAAAGCGAATAGTATGACCACTGGATCATATTTCCTGAGACTTTTCCTTGCAAACTTTGTCCAAATCTTCAGGTGAAGGAAACAATTATCTCCATGAGCCCCAAAGTACAGCAGTTGGGAGATGTCTTGGACTGCTGCTGTCTGCAGTGAGGTTGACAACAGCCTCTTTGCAATCACTGGGTCTGTGACCCTGTAAGATGCCAGGCTAAAGGGATCCTCTCTCCCTCTCTCTTGCTATTGCTGCTTTCGTTTCATTTTGTGTGTTAGCCTGAACCACATGCATTTTGGATCCACTGCATTGTGTCTAAGACCACTTTGGAGAGTAGAATTCAGTATCAACAGCATATTTGGTGGTGCTGCTGTAGCATTGTCGCCTCACAGTTAGACGTTGCCCGTTCGATTCTCAGTTAGGGCGTCTTCTATGTGGCGACATGCGTGAATGGGCATTCCTTCATTGAAGGTTGTGTGTTAGGCCCGGCAAGCCAGCACGTAAACATCTACGCCAATCATTAGCGGACCAGAGTTCCGCTGTGGCGACCCCTAACCGAGAAAAGCCGAAAGACACAAGATGAAATTCCTTACCAAATAGTAGAGGCCAAGTAAAAATGGAATGTGAACTTGGTGTCCTCAGAAAAATCTGTAATATGCAGCCAGAAGATAGTGCAGAAAAACTGTCTCCTGTTACTTTAACAGTACCTTCTGTCATATTATACAACACAGGACTATAAGTCTACTCTTATTGGAGGAGATAGTGGCCTGAATCTTCAACCTTTCCTTCAGTGGCTGATCTGCTGACACTTCCAATGCATGGTGCATTCATCTGTCAAATGCCTTTAAAAAATATGCCATGTGTATAAAAAAGTGCAGTGTCTGCACAAAGAGGGCAGGAATATGTGCTTTCCTAACCAGTCTATTGCACTAGACTCCTGTCTAATCCCACTGCCTTTTCATTCTGCATCCTTCTTCCGCTTCATATTTACTCAAAAATTAGAAAGATTCAGACCCTGAGCCACTATGCTGCAGGCCAAAATAATGCCATAACCACTGAACTATAAACAACCAAGTTATAATAATGCTATTTCAGATTTATAGTTGAAACTTCCATAACAGAGCAAAAAGGCAGGTGCCTACTCTATACTCATTGAGCCGTTATCTTTTTAAAATGGCTATTGTTATGTAAGTTGTCACACAGCCATGAGTATATTTGTAAAAACTCTGTTCCACACCTATTTTTATGCCAAATGTTATCACAAAAGCATATTTTCTTCTATTTCTTCTACAGAACTCTGTATGACAAACTCAAGAAAAGAACTGCAGTTACATTCAAAACAAAAACTGATGAATCATCCATTGAGAATGGGATATGGGAGACAGCAGAATGTGCAACATTCTAGAAAGGAATTATCCCAGATGTTAAAGCCAGAACACAACTGACAAACCAGAACATTCTACAGAGTTCATAATCATTCTTAAGCACATGAAAAACATTTATCAAAGCAATTAGTAATTTATTTATTTAAATTCTGAGAACCTTTAATAAAATTATACAAAAACAACAGTTCACCACCAATATTTTATAGATGAGTCTCCCTGCCACATCAAACTGAAAATGGTAGTTATTCATGACACATGAGAGAATAAAAAAAACAAAAAAATCAATATAACTTAAAACAGTGTTGAAAGATTACTTTACTGTATTCTAAATTGGGACCCTTCAGTTGCAATCAATTAATCATCATGTATAAACTTTTCATTACTTAACTACATCAGACATTTTTAAATACCACATAATTGTTTCCCAGCCCAGTTTAAACACATCAGGAAAGCTGAAGAAAAGTTGTTGTACTAAAAGAAAATGTGAATGAAGATTTTCATAAACGGTACACAGCTTCCTTTTGTAAGAAGAAAAAACGTCAGAAGGTTTTAAAAAATATTCATAAAACTAGGTGAAATTAAGAGAAAGCTTGTCACAGAAAGTAAAATGAGCAGGTAGAGAAATTCTAAATATTTGTTCCAAACTCTTTGAAAATAACTTAAAAAAGTGAATGCATGATTTCAAAACATAGCATGTGCACTGCATGGAAATAAAGAGACTGATGAATGCTTTTGGAGGGACTTGCTTTTATTTTCTTGCAGATGAATGGCAGAAGCAGTATTTATTTTAAGAAAGTTTTATTCTTCCTAACTTTGTGGGTTCTGCAGGCTGTCTTTGGAACATGGACCTTGCAGATAATGCAATGCAGCAAGCTGGGGTACTGCAGGTGATTATGGAAAAAAATCTGCAAATGCATATTACCTTCGGAAGACAACCAGCATAGTGATGAACCTGGCTGCAGATAAGGCAACTCAAGAAATTACAGAAATGTATAGACTAGACAGAGAGCTGGTGCAGGCTGTATGTGGGATGCGTGCACCCCAAAAGGCCTCAAGCAGTCTTTGGGGTAACACAGTCTCAGTATAAACAAAGGTATGTCTGAGCCTTGATATACTGGCCTCTGGGACAGTCCAGTGGCATGTGGGTGATACTTTAGGGGGGTCTCAGACAGCTTCTCGTCATATATTAGGACAGTTCCTGGCAGTCATATGCCATGGAATGATTCTACGCCATACACAATTTCCCTTCATGTGCTTGGTGCAAATGACTGTACCCACATGCCAGTTAAAACCCTGACTGGTGTAGGTGCAGAACTGTATTATAACCAGAAGAGGTAGAACTTACTCACTTGTCAGGTATTGTGCTCAGCAAATGGCCTCATCATTAAACGTATTGCAGCACACCCCGGTAGTGTTCATAATTCCACCATATGGCATGAAAGCACTCTGTTGGCAATATTTCAAGAGGGTGACATCCCTGACAGCCCATCAGTTGGTAGGAATACCTGTTAATGATAAATAATTATATGTTGCTTCTGAATTATTGTGACATCATTAATTGTTGTCTGTGTCTGTTATTTAATAAAAGGTTGCAAAGTCAATGTGGTCTGGTTTATGACTCGGCTCAGTGGACAATAGATCCTGTCACAGTCAGTGTGAGTTCCAACAACAGCTTTTCATTTTCTCAGCTGGCTTGCTCCAATATAAAGAGTTCTGTGCATTACTTTGCTTTAAATGATTGCACTGATTCGCCAGCTGTTTCTGTTGGGTAAGTATTAGCTACTACTAGTTTGCCAGTTTTATACAGTGCTGCTTCTCAGACTCAGCCTGTACCCTCTGACTATTGTATAGAGCTTTCTGTACACCAGAAATAATTAAAACAACTACTTCAACTGCAACTCCTATGGCTGCTGCTCTAACTGATATTCCTTCTACATCTAGGAGTGCAGCACAGCTTACAGCATGTGATGGTATGTTAGTATATCCCAAATACTGCAGCTTATTGAAGGCGATGATGGTGCAGTTTTTGCTTCTTGGTAAGATATTACGACAAGAACTGAACAAGATGTCACTGTCCTCAGTTTGTGAGGGCAATCCTTCTCCTACTGATACTGTGCTTTCTAGTGTTACTGTACCAAATCTACAGGCGGGGTGCCAAAGAATAGTGACTTGTACATGTCATACTCCTCTGCTTCAGGAAGTTCTCTTTTTTGCAGCTGTGGTCAAACAAATGCTTCTTCCTACATCAACAGCTCAAAGTAATGTTACAAATTCTTCTGACAGTTATGTCCATCACAGTAAATAAACATTTTGCCAGATTTTCAAATCATTGGATATTTCTAATAACTTTATCATTGCATTTATACTTATTGGATGCAAAAGATTTGCTGATGTGGTATTTGAAACAACTACTGACATCCTTTATTTTTTGGAAGTAATATGAGTAACATAAACAATCTGCTGCTAGAACATTGCTTACTGCCCACATTTGTAATTTCACCGTAAGAAAAAAAAAACATTAGTATGCTTTTAATCTACTGATAATAAAGCTTCAGATATTTGATCTGTTATGGAAAAAAATTGCAAATCTCTTTTTTTTTGGAGTTTAAATTACAAGATAAATATGATATTCAGAATGGAGGAAGGAAGAAGATGATACAGAGCTCCATCTTATAAATGGGCTCTGTTTACATTTGTATAATTCTATTGAGATAAAAGGTGGGCATATTATGATACAGACACAAGTAAAGTTTTGAAATTATATATTTTTTCTGTCACTGGTTATTTTTCTAAGGCTCATACTATCATTGAACTTTATCTGGCAATTTGGATCACTAATGGCGGGACAGCTCCCCTATCCACCAAAAGGATGGTGATTTTTGGCTGGATTGCCCTTTGTAAGTCATAGCAACTGAAGATGTTCCATCTTCTCAAGATGCAGGTTCAAGTGCTCCTTCTGGAAAATCCCTGCCTTTTGTAGACCCTGTTTCTAAAGCACCCTACTTTCCATACATTTTCTTTTTTTCAAAACTTCCATACATTTTCTGATGCCGACATGGATTTCAGAGGACATTACTGAACATCCAAAGTATCAGGACAATCCCAGTAGTTCTTTAGGTAAATAGTCTTCTGAAGTGTATATTCCAAACGCCAGGCAGTACAGCAGAGAAAATGTAGAAGAAAAAAAAAGGAAAGAGCTGAAACAGAAATATAGGCCTATATTTGCTGACCATTAATGTGGGTAAGGTGCAACTTTCCATGAGGTGTGCTGCTGTGTCTTAGAACAAGAAATTCTCTGAAGATGCCAATGTACATTTTTTGCCTCAGTTATGCAGTCTCAAATTGGAAGCTTTTTATAGGTTTCTGGTATTTTTTTGACCATGACTATTGTTTTTGATTCATGTTCTGAGTTTCAGATTCTATTATTGCCTTAGATTGGGGACTCTATGGAGCGGGCCATATTCTATAAGGATAAAGTGTTATTGTTTGTAGACATATTCGTACTTACCATCTTGTTGATTTGTCTACTTGATGTGATGTTCTTAAACCTGCCATACGTTGGTTTTCCAATACTCACCATACTGTTATGATTTCAGAAAATCTACTAGATCTGATGCTAATTTGTTGAGGAAAATGTTTCCATATAATCGATTCTGTAGTTACTTCTGTAGTTCTTATTTGCAAATATATACATATATATATATATATATATATATATATATATATATACATATATATATATATATATATATATATATATATATATATATATATATATATATATATATATATGGTTTACTGTCAAAATGGGGAAAATCAAAACATTTTTCAAATTTTGATCAAATTCGTTTTCCGTATTCTGTAATACAGCATTACCAAAATGTCAAAAATGGTAACACAGAATCGACATTCGAACACTGGAAGCTCCAATGTTGAAAGTTGATGTTACAGGTAACATTTTTGCAGGGGCTGTGCCCCCATACCCCCTGCATATCATATAATCCAACTCTGAGATTGCACTACAGTGAGGAAAAGGGTAAATTTCCTGATCCCCATTGTAGTGTGATCTAGAATCAGAACAATGAATGAATGCACCTTAGGAAGTGTACACTGCCATTCGCTAATGTGCATTTGAACAGTTTTCAAAATGGAAGGAAAGTGGAAGACGCATTTGACCACCCAGGTTTCATGTAAGTGCCATTCCAGATTTTGACAGTAAACCTATCTACATATATATATATATATATATATATATATATATATATATATGTATAGATATATATATATATATATATATATATATATATATATATATATATATATATATATACATATATATATATATATATATATAGAGAGAGAGAGAGAGAGAGAGGGGAGAGAGAAAGACACACACATACATACACACACACACACACACACACACACACACACACACACACACACACACACTCACACACACACACACACACACACACACACACACACACACACACACACACACACACACATATATATATATATATATAGACAGAGATAGATAGATAGATAGATAGATAGATAGATAGATAGATAGATAGATAGATAGATAGATAGATAGATAGAGATAGATATATAGATATAAATAGATATTTACTGACATTTGATTACTGGGAAAGTCCGAATGGGTAGGAGCCCATTTTCAGAGGAGGCCAGGGAATAAAAGGCCCAAAGTAGTAGTTATTCTTAAAAAACAATTTAAGAACAATAATTTTACAGTCTTCAAAAAATAATAGGAAAAACAACTACAATTTAAATGATTATAACAAATTAGACATAATATAAAAACCTTGGTTTAGAATAGATACAAGTTATATTACAATGATGTAATAGTTAGAGAAACTATAATCAGTTTATAGAGAAATTAAAGGTAAGTTAGAATAATACAAACAGGAATTGCAATATGAAGTAAGAGAAAAGCAGGCTTGTGGTATATTTAGAGAGAAAACCAGGGAGAGAAAGTGATAGAAGTAAGGAAGTGAGTGAAGAAGGGAGAGTAAGGAGATGTAAGGTATGACTGAGTATTTATTCACATTTAGGAATATAATTATCCAGTGTTGAGCCAAAAACAGAACTAGCTTTTGGCTATGAAGTTTTTCGGAATAGATTTGAAGGATGGGAGGGAAGCAAAGTATTGGCCTAATGGATAGAGATAAGGAGTTCCCTCATTCATAGTTAATTCTAGTCCTACTCTTTCTGATAAGAATGGGAAAATTATTGACAGGTATGGGAAAAAAGTGTACACATCTGCAACCTTGATTTTCAGAATTTTGAATTGTCAGGCTTATATGTCAAAGTTTGTTCTGACAGGTTGTGAACATATGAGTAATGTTTTACCCGCAGGTTCTTCTTGTGAGGAAAAAATCTGCTTTAAATAACTTAGTTTCTTCTATTGCACAGGTCACCACCCATTGTTTGTTGTGAGTGTATGACTCTGTTGGTACTTCTTCCAGAGATATGGCCACTGGTACTGTTTTAAGGAGGTCTGCATGTCTGCATTCTTAGAGTCTCCCATATGATGTAAAATGAGATTTTAAATTATCCCTTTGATAGATATTTAGTGTTTGGCCCCTTTGCTGCAGAGGTGATCAAAAAGTGTGATGAAAGGGGCATTCTGAACCAGGGAATCTCTAAGAATTTTTAGCCCTCATTTTTCAAATTGTCAAGGGGATTTTCTATCTCCCCATCCAGTTTGGCAAAAGACAACAAAAAATAAATAAATAAACAGTCTCAGCAAAATTCAGGTAAACAGATGTTTAAGAAGAAATGGCAAGTGGGTTCAAAAAAGAAGTCTCAAACTTTTTTAAAACCAGGGAAAGTCCAACAAATCTGAATAACTGTTCAGGAGACCTTGTGTCCTCCTCCCAACCTGGCCCCTTTTTTCTTCCAGAAAGTCTGAATCTCCATTTTTCTCTTTGGCAACAGACTGTTTCATACAAATGGGTTCTAAAATCATTCATCAAAGTTTCAGAAGGCAGTGGGAGGAAATTCCTCCTTTCCAGGGGATCATTCCTCATCTTTCAAATCAGACTCTTTTGTTTCCACCTGCTCTTTATCACATTCTGTCCGAAGTAGTGATAGAAACAGTTCCCCTTATCAGGCAGAGAAGAGTTTTCATTCAAGGATGTTCCTAGTGCCAAAGAAAGAAAGTGCTTGTAGACCAGTTCTGGATCTTTCTTTCCAAAGCTGTTTTTGATAGTGCACAAATTCAAAATTATGTTACTTCACAACCTGTTATCTGTTCTTCCTCTTTCAAGCTTTCTGGTAGCATTAGAATTAAAAGATGCTTACCATCAAGTCCCTATCCATCCAGACCACACCAAGAGTGTTCACAAAGTGCCTTACCCTTTGGACTATCCACGGCACCAAGAGTGTTCACAAAGTATCTGGCTCCAGTTATAGCTAATTGCACTCTACAAGGTAGCCATATTTTTCCATATTTAGATGACTTTCTTATCTTTGCAGAGTCTTTTTCAAAGTGTCACGAATCTTTCTCCTGGGTGAGAGATCTCTTACATGAGCTGTGATTCTAAGAGAACATCAAAAGTCTTTCTTGACTTTCTTACACAAGATTGTAATCCTTACATGCCAACTAGACACCTCAGTTTAAAGAGCTTTTCTTCCACTGAAAAAAATAGATCTTTATTTAGATCTATTTCGAAGGTTTTTCACACAAGCTTACATCACTGTAAGAGAATATCTCAGGATTTTAGGTCTCATAGCATCTATGATTCTCATGATACTTGTGGCAAGACACCACATGAGAAAAATATAGAGATATATGAAATCTCTTTGGTCCCAGAATCAATACCCTTTACTTTTCAAATCTCAGTGCTGAGGTTTGTCAGAAGAGAAATCTTTTGATAGTAGCAAGATATATCCTTAAATGCAGGTCTCTTTTTTCAATCCCTGTTCCATAGCAGTCAATCACCACAGACACTTTGGACTTTGTTTCGGGAGCAGTTTCAGGAGGGGTAAAAGTGGAGGGGGTGTGGGACTCCAAGGACAGATGCAAGCATATAAATATTAAGAAGATGCTTGCCCTGCTCAAGGCAGTCAATTCTCTGGACCATCTTTAGTCTCGGGACCTCTTCAAGTGGTTACAGAAAATACCACAGTCATGTGGTACATAAATAAGCAATGGAGAACCAGATCATATCCCCTTTGCAGACTAGCCATGTTAGCTTGGGATATAGTTTCACAGCACAGTCTCATTCAAAAGGCATCCTAGATTCCATCATAGCAGAATTGTTTGGCTAATAAGCTGAGCAGTACCAGGGCAGACCTTCACAAATGGAAATTAAACCAGGGAGTCTTGCTAGACGTCATCCATCCACAGGAAGTTCCTCAAAATGATCTTTTCTCTTTGTCTCCTCTCTGAACAATCAGTTGGCAAGATTCTGCTCCAGGACTCTATGCAAGTATTCCTGGAGGACAGATGTCTTTCTTTTCCTTGGACAGAAATGTTTTTGTATGCTTTTCTCCCCCTTTCCACTAATATCCATGGTACTTCTAAAGATTCAGACGGAATCACCCAAGTTCATTATGGTGATTCCCTTCTGGTTCAGGCAACAGTGGTTCTCCTTTCCTTTTAAAATGTCCTGGGGCAATCACCAAGCTTTCTCACAGATGGATCTACTCACAAGAACAGCAGTGTTTGATACACCCCCAACATCAACCATCTTCAGTTGACTGCTTGGATGATAGGGCCTTAATTCATTTTAGGCACCTGTGTACTGAGGTAATGCAGCAGGTATTAATGGAGGCAAGAAAGCCTGCTACTAGAAAATCATACATTAGCCAACAACATAACCAGCATCAATTCAGGGCTATTTGTTCCTCTGGTGGCCCCTCCTTGGGATCTTAATTTTGTGTTAGAGAAGCTACCATTTGCTCAATTTGAATGAGCTAATCTGACTGACTTGAGGTTCTTAACATGGAAAACAGTTTTACTCACTGCTCTGACCTCTGCAAGAAGGGTATCTGAATTTCAAGTTCTTATGGTGAGTTAACCCTATTGTTTTCCACAGGGGCAAGGTTTCTTTGAGAATTAAACCTTTTATGCCTTAAGTAGAATCTGACTTTACATCAAGTCATCACCCCATAGTCTTTCCTGAAAGAAAAATGAGCAAGAAAGGATACTCTAAACCTTGGATGTCCACAGGCAACACAGATACTATTTTGACAAGAACTAAATATTGCAGATCTTTGGATCAGTTGTTCATTTCTTCTGAAGATAAGAAGAGACAACTTGTGTCAAAGCAGACTATTTCCAAATGGGTGTCTGGGGCTACTACATTTTTTATACTCATCATAATAAATCTATTCTAGACACGGTCAAGGCCCACTCTGTCAGGACCTTGGCTTCATCTATGGCTTTTTAGAAAGGGTTGGATTCTAGAAGTATTCTAGAAATTGCTGCTTGGTCTTTCATACATAAGCATGATTCCTGCTCTAGGTATTTAGGCTTTGCAATGGACCATTCTCCAGGGACACCTGGACTCTTCTTCTTCCACCTCCCAAATGTAGTTAAATATGGTAATCTAACCATGTAGCTAATGCTAGTACAGCAGTGATCAATATGATGAACATAGTACAGATGTGTAAGTTGAACTTACCATAACAGTAGATGTTCGAATGATCAGTGTTGCAGTAGCTACTTCCTCCCTCCATCCCTGTTGTTTTTTAGTGTTTTTTTAAGCAGGATGTGGAGGTTTATTATTTGTTGTTCCTAGCATTACCCTTTCAGAGATAATTCTCCCTCCCTCTACTAGCAAGAAAGCTCTGAAATGCTGTGTGCCCAAACTTGCCTTTTAGTCAACTTAGCTTGAGCTGCTTGACAGTTTAAGCATGTGGAAGATGCCCTGAAGCTTTGGAAGCTGGCCAACTGTTATATCCCTTTTTTATTCTTGTGGCAGGATATAACCCATGTAACTAAGGCTACTGCAGCATTGATCATTCAAACATCTATTGTTATGCTAAGTTCAGCTTAGACAACTGTACTTTTCTGATTTCCTACACTTTATAAATCTTTTTATACAACCTACAGTTCTATAATTATCATTAACCAATTGGTTGATATGATTAGAAAAACTCAAATCTGGATAAACCCATATACCCAGGTCCTTAAATGAATATATAGTTTCAATCACCGTGTGTTGCTTTAAATATTCGCCTTTCAACTTATGCCCCCTATATATTGTATAATTATTTTTGCTATATTTATCAGCATATTATTCTCTTGTGCTCAAATGGTCAATTTAGTCAAGTTCTTTTGCAGACACACTAGAAAGCCTTAGAAAGTGATAACTGCTGAGTGTTATTAAAATATATATAATGCTATTATACATTTTTATTTATATACCGGTCTTATATATATTATATGTATATTTTTGCATTATTTTAAGTCACATTTTATAGTACTGGCTTCAAACAGATCAATGTTGGATCAGTACTGAAAGTGTATTGACACATTTTTCAGGAATCTTTATGTGATTTTATTTCCTATACAGGTTTTATTAGTTTAATTATTTTTATTATGCATATGCTATATTTATGCTTGGTTTAATATAATGCTTCAAGTGATTAGTTCAACATGTTTGCCTCACTTTGATTTGCATATATAAGCATGCCAGTTCATTTATTTTCTGTAGAAGGTCTGATGAAGCAGATGTGAAAGCATTTACCTTTTTAATTTTATGAGCGAATAAACTTTTTTTATAACTCCTGGCACTGTTTTATTGCACTGGTGTTTGCTGTTACACATTTTCTTTGCAGTGTGCTTGTGCGACAGCAGTGACTCATCATTTGTTTGTTTGTTTTTTCTCTTTTCTCTACTGTTGTGTGAATGTGGAATTAGCATATTTAAAAAGAGGGGTGTGGGGGATAAGGTATGCTTGATGTAAAAAAAAATACTTCAGTTAAATATGATTCTGTGAAATTAGTTTTCAGTCAAATCTATTTTCACTCAAATTTGTTCAGTCATTCCACTTTGAATTATAGGTTTCTGCTTGTGTTATGTATAAGAGCCTTAACTTTGTTTTCTAAAATACCCCCCCCCCCAATTGGGTAATCCTAGTCTGCCTTGTTCTATTAGCAGAATCATCTTATCCCACTTGACCCTTGCTGTCTTCCCTTCCCAGATAAAATCCTTCAACTCTTTTTTAATTGATATCCACAGCTTCTCCTCTGCTTGATAAAAGTATGCCTGACCTGTGTATAAGACTAAAGGGACTAAAAACATTTTAATTGCTTATATCTTAATATCCACATCCATATATCAAAGCTTTCTCAATTTTGTATTATCATCTATTTAATCTCTTCTCAAATATCCTTAGCTGCCACCACAGAGTCATTTCTAATCCATACTCCTAAATACAAAGTGGAAAGGAATGATGATGATACAAGGGGGAAGCTCAGGAAATAAGGAGAGACTGGGATTTTGGATGCAGACTCTTAAGGAGAACAACAAAAACCATACATATATTATATTCATAAAATAGCAGTGAGTATTCTAAGAACCAAACCAGCACAAGAATGGAGAAAAGAGATTCTGCCAATAGGGATGACTGTGGTTAGGGATACAGACAACAGGCAAGAAGGGGCTGCAATTTATTGGAGAAAACTGGCAAAGGAACCAAGGTATTGGGAGAAAATAACTAGAAAGGGAAAGGTAAATAGAATGGGAAGAGGCCAAAAATGTATTTGGACTGCAGGTTAGAGATTACCTTCCCTATCAAGGATTGATATCAAAGTATAGGCAAAAAGAAAGAAATAGGGGGTCTTAACTGAAAGACCAGCACTGGTAGAGTTTTTTTACTAGAATCTAGAACAGAAGCTGACATTAAAAAAGGAATAATTAGTAACGCATATAAAATATTGTATGATAATTATAATAATCAATCAGAGGAGCTTAGACAGCAGTGGCGGCTGGTGACTTCAAGTTAAAGGGGGGCTGCAGGAGACAGCTGAATGGGTGGGGCCAATGGGAAGGGGTGTGACCATCTAGAAAGGGGTGGAGCTATGCTCAAAACCACAACAACTGGAACTTTAATTAAATACGCTACCCTGGGTGCCAAACCGTCATTACGAGAGTCCAATCAAGACAAAATGAAGTGTAGAAGAAAAAAAATTTTCAATGCATTGGCTACATGACAACTTACTTAATATCTAGATGGAAACACAAAGGTTGTGAGGCATGAAAAAATAAATTGCTTTTTAAATACATTACTGGAATGCCAGTCAAAATGAAGTATAAAACAAAACAAGCAGCACTCAGCTCAAACCACTTCTCCTTGCACTGCAGTTCTAATTATAATTTATATTCAGCTTTATAAAATTACCAAGTAACATGCTGAAAGTAGCAATCTCTGTGATACCCCCACTTGTAAAAATGTTTCTTATCCAAAAAAGACCTGCTGCCTGACAACAGCTATCTACTTGTTTCACGGAGAACACATAACCAAAGTAAAAAATGAACAGCGAACAAGAAACAAGCTCAAGATAAATTGCTTAAAGGATTACTGCACAAGTTATGGACCACACATGATAGATTGGCATTCTGTTTAGTTTATGGGTACAGTCTGAAAGACAACTGCAAGTCTCCAACAAATGTAATGAGCTTCTGAAAATACTGTAATCCTGTCCTTTATTACAAATACTGTCAAATGCATTTCAATACCTAAGGCTTATACGTTATCTAGTTATGTAAATATTCTCTGCATAGCAACAATGAAAATACTTTCAATGTTGGTAATTCTTTAACAGTATGCTTATTAAAGTTTACTTGCATCTTACAATCTCCGACATCCTTACCTGATGATCATTAAAGCATTGCTACTTTAATACAGAGCAACAGGGCACTGCAACAGCATGCATTTTCTGAATAATAAGAAGCATAAATCAACAGTATAAAAATATGAGAGAAAACCAGAACATTCTGCAAAATCAAGGACAGATGAAAAGTCACAGTCATACTTGTGGTCTACCTTGGATGGGGGAATACTCTGCACACTTACACTGCATAACTGCTCCTTGCCTTGCTTGGACACATCCGGAGCCACTACAATGGGGAGTGGAGTGCAACAAGTAGGTCACAGTTTGAAATGTCTCTGGCTGACGGTGATGGCTCTGACACTCATACCTCTCAACCTCAGAGCAAGAAATCTGGACAAAGCCATACATAGAAGTAGGACACAGGCCCAAAAATAAAGACAATTTTTAAATATTGCTATTATAAACTTAGAAAGATAATAGAATAGTAGTAGGTCTTGCATTAGTATAAATTTTTGAAGGGTATGAAATCTGAAACTCAAATGTCTGCCGTTATTTTCTAACTTCAATCTTTAATGATTTGCTACTAATTTGCCAGAAAAACCACAATTTTATGAAAAACAGACCAAATATGTTATGCAAAAATATAAAATTGCCCAACAATACAGCTGGGAACCTGTCAAAGAAGGGACACCTTTTTAAAATTAGTACTGTTAACTTGAGCAGCTAACAAAATAAGAACATCTACATGCATTTATGAAATAAAAGTAATCTATAACTCTGATCATTGCAGCTATTTATAATTGTAAACCCTCCATGTTTTCTTCCAAAATTGCCATTTTGCAGAGGGATTATTAGGGGGAGAGCAACATTTTGAGCCAAAATTGGACACAGTTGAGAGGTTTATTCCTAATTCTATAAAGCGATTTATTTGCATGCACCTCTCAACCTCTTAATGCAGGAAATCTGGATAAGGCCAAATATATTGGGGGAACATACAAACAGTACTAAAAAGACAGTTGATAGAATAACAGGTCTTGCTTTAGCATGCATTTTTATGAAAGTTATGACGTTTGAAACTCAATGTCTGTCATTATTTAGTGACTTCATTCCTAAATGATTTGGCAGAAAACCACAAATTTTATGAGGAACAAACCAAAAATAAGAAGCAAAAATCTATTAATTATGGAAATTCTGGACAGTTGAGAGGTATAGTTCAGCCGGGGCTATCTGAGTTTGCTGCCCTTCCCCCTATCACAAAATCATGGTTGAATGGAGCGTCCCCCCCTGCAGCCATTCCAATGTCCCATTCCTTGGTTATTTGACCCCATTTGCCATAAACACTGTAATGTGCATACTGCTTTACTTCTGCGATGATATGGATTTCATTTGAAAGTTTTATTTTATATTTTACAGCATAAACCCTAATAGATATCTGTTAAACAGAGCAATGCAGTCTCACAATGAAAATAGACTTAGCATTAAAACTTCTCTGCCCTTGAAACTCACATTCATTGAAACAGCATTGAAACCCACATTCAAAGAAAATACATTTTGCCAGTGGCAGATAAAGATTAATTTTGGGCTGTTTTCAAATCATAGGCCCCTTGAACACGAAACATACACATGCTCTTTGATACACCTTCCCAACTGTATTAAATTATATTCCTTGTACAATACAGTGCAGTTGTTAGAAGGCATTTTCAATT
Source organism: Protopterus annectens (assembly GCF_019279795.1). Classification (NCBI taxonomy): domain Eukaryota; kingdom Metazoa; phylum Chordata; order Ceratodontiformes; family Protopteridae; genus Protopterus; species Protopterus annectens. The sequence goes on from NC_056731.1 coordinate 900,073,840, forward strand.
TATTGTTTTGAACATTTTTCCAGTAAACAATGAAACAAAATGCATGCACCAATAATGACAAAACTGCCCAATTCAGAACATTTCCATCATAAAAGTCTACTCAAACTTCTACAGTCCACCAGTATCAGTAAATATACACAATCTCTGAAGAAGTAAAAGTCATCTAAATAATTCCACATTAAAGAAATCTGTAAACTAATGAATAGGTTACTGCTAGCAAACAACTTTATATGTCATTGTTTCATCTACAAATAAAGTGCCTGTTGCCCTTGAGGAATAAATTGCCTATGTTGCATTAAAAAAATGATAATGCTAGTAATATCACAATAGGGAATGGATGTCAAACTGATAACAGGTTCATAGTTACTAGGTATCTTCGCCAAAGAGGACTGCAGCATCCATCCCCTTTACAACAGAGTGCAGTATCAGCAATGAATCTACCTACTGTGGGAGTAGAACCCACAGCCTTCCGCATCAAAACAAGTACACTACCTGTTGTGCTATTTACAATTTAAGCAGACTCGGCATAAGCAGCACTAAACTTTTGTTCCCCTGCAGCTCTCAGCTCCTTGTAAAATCTACTCGACACTCAGCTGTATCTCTGAACTTTGCAGCACAAGAAATCTGGAAAAAGCCAAAATTTATTTAGGTGGGGGGACAAAAGCCAAAAAACCAGGGACACATTTTAAACATTGCTTGTATAATGTTGGAAAGTTGCTATAATAAAATGCTGTGTTACCACCATACATTTCACTGCCAAGTATTGAACCCAGGACCCTGTGCAAAACAGCCAGAGAAACATACCACTATGCCAAATCAACTATTTGTCTGAAAGAAAGGAAGACTGAAACTTAAATGGCTACCATTTAGTGAATTCAGTTCTCACCATAGCTGTCAACATCTTAGCACAAAACACCTGAACAAAGCCAATAATGGGGGAATACAGCCCCCAAACATATTCAGTGAGTTCAGTTATCACCATAGCTCTCAACCTTGGCACAAAAAACCTGGACGAAGCCAGTAATGGGGGAATACAGTCCAAAAAATAGGGACAAATACCCACCAGAGCAAACCCACACAAACACAGGGAGGAAATGCAGACTCCACACAGAAGGCACCCCAGCCAAGAATCAAACCAGACAACCTGCAGCTGTCAGGTAACACTGCTACCACTGCACCACTGCACTACTGGCTGTGTTAAGTAAAGTAACAAAAATACAGAAACCATAGATTTTATGAGGAACAGAACAAATATGAGGCAAAAATCTGCAAATGTTTTACAAATGGTGATGAGTAGGGAATTCAGGCTCTTGTCACTTAGGCCCAAGGTACAGCATTCAAGCCTTCTTCTCTACCCACCACCATGAAGCAACTGGGGCATTTTACACACACACCAGATTCTCTGCCCTTCATAAACACCCTACCTGTCTCTGTACTCAGCTATGTCCTCCACAGTGATCACCTGTTCTCAGACCAGCTCCTCCGTAGTGATCCTGCAGCCCGATCGGTCCTCCATAATGGCCCATGCAAGTCGTTGGGTCTCCCGCGAGATGTGAGGAGGCTGGAGCCTCCTGCTGTTGGTCCAGCCTGCGGGCGATGCAGTCTGGTGACCTTTTCATTTGTGCGGTCATCACTGCACAGACCTCTGGGCTGGAAGGGCAGAGTTTCCTGCCTTCCCTATCCGGACTGCCTAACAGAGCAGTCTGGAGCTCGGAATGCCTGAGCATGCATGCTTGGAGTTCTGATCTGCCTAACACAGCAGTCAGGAACTAAGCACGCATGTGCGGAGTCTGAGAATTTTTATTTTAATATTTAATATGTTCTACGGTGGGGGGAATGGGAAATTTATTTAATCCATTTTACAGGTGGGGGACCCATTTTACAGGTGGAGGGGCTGCAGTCCTATAGCACGAGCTGCCCCTGTTAGACAGGATTATGAAGAGAGACTTCACAAAGAGACAATGGGGGGATATATGTATATCTCCCAAATATGCAACAAATTCTAGAAGATTTAGGATCTTTGCCTGGAAGTGTTTACATAGGTATTTTTATACCCCAAGTAGACTCCCCAAACTTTTTCCTTATGTTGCAGGTGTGACAGGCAAAAAAGATGTGGGTGGGAACATATTTTTGGGAGTGTAACGATCTGCAGACTTTTGGGATTCCCTACGGACCGCTCTGTCAGAGATGCTGGGTGAGCAGATTGGATTGACTGGGGAGATGATTTTTTTGAGCTATGATACAGAATCTGAATTGCATAGACATAGTAATGCCTTGCGGAGTCTAATTATGGTGGCTGCCAAAAAAGCAAGTACTACAAAATGGAAATCAAAGTCTAAACCAACTGTACTAGAAGTAGTGAATATAGTAAGAGATAAAACAACTGGAACTGGGATCTTTAGAAAAGGAAAGGAGCAAACTACACAGGAAAAATGGGAATTGTAGGAACAATATATGCAGAGAAGGAATGAGGATTAAGAGGCAGGATTTGAATGAGCCATATAATGCTTAACTGACAATGACCGGATAGATTATAAGTGATGTATAATGTCTGCATCTACAGTTGTTTCAATGGTCTCTGTGATGTATAATGTTTGAACTAAAGTGGTGTCAATGTTTGTTTTTCATTTGTATAATGTAAGATTGCCTATGCCATACATGATAATTTAATTTGTGTCTTTCGGCTTTTCCCGGTTAGGGGTCGCCACAGCGGAACTCCGGTCTGCTAATGATTGGCAGTAGAGTTTTACGTGCTGGCTTGCCGGGCCTAATGCACAACCTTTAACGAAGGAACGCCCGTTCACGCATGTCGCCACACAGAAGACGCTCTAACTGAGAATCGAACGGGCAACGTCTAACTGTGAGGTGACAACGCTACCGCAGCACCACCACCGCAGTCATACATGATAATTTAATAAAGATGTTTATTGAAAAAATGTGTTCAGTCATTGATTAGTGATTCAGTGAACTGTGATTTGTTCTTCTTTAACGAATGTGTGTACTACCCATAAGTCTGGAAAACTAAATTTGCTCAGTACTAGGTTATGTAGTGTGTGTGTGTGTGTGTGTGTGTGAGAGATAACTCTCATCCTCTTGAAGCAAAACATCTGGACAAAGCCCATGGGGGGACAAAGGCAAAAAAATAGGGACAATTTTTAAATATTGCTCTTACAGACTTAGAAAGTTGATAGAATAACAGGTTTTGCATTTGCATGAATTTTCTGAAGGGTATGAAGTCTGAATTTCAAATGTCTGTCAATATTTTCTGAATTCAATCCTCAAAAATTTGCCGGAAAAACTGAATTTTATGAGTAACAGACTGAAAATATGAAGCAAAAATCTGGATATTCTGCTAAAATCTGGACAGTTGAGGGGTATGATGTGTGTGTGTGTGTGTGTGTGTGTGTGTGTGTGTGTGTGTGTGTGTGTGTATATATATATATATATATATATATATATATATATATATACACATATACATATATATATATATATATATATATATATATATATATATATACTTAACACAGATAGTGAACAATGTTCCTTATTAGATAAACTCAGTTTGTGAAGGAACTACCAAACCAAGCTGATAATATACTTATCTGGAATTACATTTTGGGTGAATAGTGATATTTTTTTGGAATATACTACTGCTTTTTATTGTGATTTTTCTTCTGCAACTAGGATAAGCATCTCTTATTTGGACATTGTGATTATAATGCCTTTTGATGGTACTGCTAAAACAAGTTTATGTGAGACAAAAACTGACAAGACAACATATTACAGGCACAGAACTGCTACTTATCCCTTATGGGTAAAGATAACCCAAGATTACAGTTGTTAAACATGAAACACCTTTCAGATACCAATAATATGGAATACTAATTAATTAACATGAAGGAAAGGGTTTTAACCAGGGGATATATGAAAACGCACTGTAGCTACATACTGAGCAAATACGCTTTTTTACTGAGCTAGAAGAACATAATATCAATACTTTCAAAAGGACACATCCTTTGAGAACACATTTAATTTTGGAGAGAATGGTATTAGAGAACCTGTTGCTAAATGTTGGCATGTTCTGAAAAGTAGTCTTATACTAAATTCAGAGTTAGGCTACAAAGATAAGATGATTTTATGAAATGGCAATACTTTAGGAAAGTCTGCAAATGGAACCCATAATCTGAAAATCTAAGTTAAATTCCATGGACAGAGGAAAATTATATACATCATTCCATCAGTTGTCAGTCTTAGTTTGTCATTTATACTGTGCTGGGTACATGTGGCAATTATGTTGGTAAAATAAATAAGCCCCCTAGTAAGTATATTATAGAGCACTTAAAGGAGGCACAAAATGCAAAACAGAGTAACAGATGTTTGCGTCTGACTAAAGCAAGGTATTGGTTTTCATTAACTAGTGCAGAAAGTCTGATCAGAATGAAAGAGATCTCTGTGCAAACAACAAACTTAGCATAAAAGTACTGGATTTATTGTTTTAACTGAAACCAGTTTTGAAAGATCCTATGAGGTTTCAATTTAAAAATACATGAGCAATGTGTAAAGTTCTGAGGACCTCTAGTGTATAAGAGTGGAGAAAAGTTTGAACCATTTTGTACAGATTCCTGTTAACTTTTTACATAGACTACCACACAGTTATTTATTAACTGACATATAAATATATAAACCTTAAATGGTATATACGTGTTTCTCTGGTTATTCTTTTATAGTTTTATATGATAAAGAGCATATAAGAATTTTTTTTAATTTATAAGTACGCCCAATCAGGATAACTCTCAACTTGTAATCCACAAAATGAGGCAGCTTTTCAGGCAAAACAATAAAGCCCTGAGCAGGGCAAGCTTAGAAAATTGTGAAAAAACCCACAGACGGCTCAGCACACTTCAGTTCACTTTATTCCTCAGAAACACAGCACATTAACGCACCACCATACGTTTTCGTTTTAAAAATCACTTCCTCAGATGTGGGCTGTTCAAACTACTAGTGCTTTTATACCATTCACTTAATTACATTGATTAGGTTAATGAATTAATTGAAAGGTTAATTTAGTTTAAAACCAAAAACTTTTCTTGTTGGATCTCTCTGTGTTGCCACAATTAAAACACATTTAATGTTACAATGTTTGATGAATAAATATGTATGAATAAAAATCCTTAAAACACTTGACTACAAAGAATAAATTATAAAGTTAAAATACTATTAGAAACACATTTAGTAGGACTCAGTGGTTAAAATTACCAACTTGAATATTTGCTTTAAAAGAACTTGATCCTCCATCTAGTGGATAAATCGTGAAATTACAGGTATTATAAAAATTGCATTGTAAGCCAAAGGCAAATTGTATAGCCTCACTCAGTTAAAAGAATGTTAAAAACAGGAAAATATAAGGGAAAAATAAGTTCAATACCTCTGATAAATGAGTGTAACACTTGTGTTCATAACATATTACAAACCCAACTTTTTAATAGAAATACAAATACAAAAAAGCTTAAAGACTAGCTGTAACTATTAGAAAACATGAGTAAAACCAAAGGAAAGGCATAGCAATTCAACAAGTGAAAGTTTAATGACACTCTCCACATAAAATCACTGCGCAAGCAGAGCCACACAAAAATAACATTTTCTGAAGAAGTGAATACTGACGAAAACGTGTTTGGAAATAGTTGCAGAGTTATTTTTGTTTGGCTCTGCTTGTGCGGTGATTTTATGTGTGGAATGTCATTAAACTTTCACTTGCTGAATTGCTGTGCCTTTCCTTTGGTTATCAGTGACAGTTTGGGCACACAGACCACCTTTTGTGTTTAAACATGGGTAAAAACTTGATAAAATTCCACATAAAGTGCAAATGCATATCACAGTTTTGCTGCTCTCAATTTTAATAATGGGGCTATGGAGATATGTTCATTGAGACCCGGTGGCTTATTGGCCTCCAAACTTATCTGCCACCATAATTCTCTGTACTCCAAACATTCCACCCATAAACCCCCTCTGCCACTCTTTTCCACCCTTTCTATCATAAAAAATGTATAGTATGCATCTTCACAGCTTTGTTTGTGTTTGTACAATGCATTAGTCTGTTTGTTTGTTTCTAGGTCATAGATATGTTCGTATACCCTTCTCCTGAGCTTGCGTTCTGTCTTCCCTATATAGAATGCATCACAGGTTTGACATTTCGCTAAATATACAAGCCCAAAGGAGTCACAATTATTAAAATCCTTGCCTTCCAGGGTGATTCCCCTGCTTTCCAAATACACACTTTCTGCATTGCTCTTGTATGCACACTGCTGACAATGTCCACATTTAAACGTTCCCTTCCTTTTTCTCCATCTCTGAACTTCTTGGTTTGTACCATTTTCCAATAAAAGTTTTAAGTTACTTGAATTCTTATAAACTACTCTTAGCTTTTCATTCTTTAGTTTCTTTAAGTCAGTAAATGCTAAAAATTTATTCCATTCCTTATCTGTAGTTTGTCTTACCATTTTTGCACAAGCATTATACTCCAAGATGAGTGCACTGCCAACATTGTCATTTGCCTTTTTTACTGGGCCTACCGTATCAAATACTGGTAATCCTAAAATTGGCTTAAAGTCATTTGGTCTCCTTTCTGTCACTTCTGTCTAAATTTTGTCTATCATATCATCTGGGTATTTCCTCGTCCTAAACATTTTCCTTAGTAACATTTTTTTCATTTCAAAGTCTTCGTCTCTGGACAGCATCCTGCAGGCCCTAATATATTGTCCTTTAACTAGATGAGTGTATGTCTCTAAATTTGCTCTACCTACCAGCTACTTAGAGTTATACTGCAACAGTGTGCTGATTCCTGTTCTCTGGACCTATCTGCAAGCTGCCTCTCAGTTAAACAGAATACTTTAAAAGTTTATCTTCTAGTGTCTTACAAGCACCCTGTTTACTCTACCTACCAGCTACTTAGAGTTATACTGCAACAGTGTGCTGATTCCTGTTCTCTGGACCTATCTGCAAGCTGCCTCTCAGTTAAACAGGATACTTTAAAAGTTTATCTTCTGGTGTCTTACAAGCACCCTGTGTAGGTTTACATTTAAATATCTTTGTATTCCTGACACTTTGTACTTTGTACAATACCATTCTGAGACTTGCACTCTAGGACCTGCACCCCCCCCCCCTGCATTTTCCTTGCAGGACTTTAAATCTTTATTTCTACTTGGGTAATCTTGGGTTTCTCCTGACTTACTCCCATTAACATTACCCTGCACAGAACAGTGTATGTGTTCAACTTTCCTTATATGTAGGGTAGCACACACTCAATCAGACCAACACTGTCCCCACCTGAAACCCTCTTTAGCCAACCCCACCTTTATGCCCACTGCCTAATAATTTCCTTTACAGTCATTTCCAGTGGAAAAGTCTGAATTTGGCTACAGAAATCAAGTATAGCCCAAATAGACTATATTTACCACTTACCCTGCAATCCTTGCCAAAGGTTTTATCCCACTCCGTCCGCTCCCCTCCCTACCCCCAAATACCTCCCACCCCAGCTGTACTCAAATTTAATCTAGCAAAAGACCACTCCCACTAATATCCAACCAATCAACTCATACCTCCTATAATCTCCACCTCTCTACTCCTCCTTCCTATTTATCATACATCCTAATCCCAACACAGCAATGCCACTAACTACTACAATTATAATCCTTTGCTGCACTATTCTAGCATTTACTACATCTTACAAAGACATTTCAGTCAATTCTCCCAACCACTTCCATTGCACTCTGTCAACTACCCCTCTCAAATTCCCACCACACAATTTCACTACTCCAACCCCAAAATGCCTTCTTCCACCACACCTATCTGAATGCAAATTATTCTTAAAATACCACAAGCATTTCACTGCATATATAAAACATATCCTCCGCATTCTCTCTAAACTTACTCTCAGTGGAGACGTGCACTCTAACTCTGGCCCTAATTTCTCCAACCTCTCCACAAAACCCCCTCCAAATAGCTCCCCTATCACCCAAATTACACTTAATAAAAAGCCAACAGACCTCCTCATTATGTCTCTTAACATCAGAAGCATCTGTAACAAAATCCAAGAGCTGCAGGCATACATACACCTGTATTCCCCTGACATTCATATCCTAACCGAATCTTGGATTAAACCTCACATCAAAAGTGAAGAAATACTCCCACCTGGATATAACATCCTCCGCAAGGACAGAATATCCAGAAAAGGAGGACGAGTGGCACTGATGTATAAACATCACCTCAATATCCAAATTCTTACCCAGTCAGCTCCCCAGCTTGACAAGGAAGAAATCTTCTATGCTACCCTAAAATTAAATCCTAAGAAAGCAATCAACTTAATAGGCTGCTACTTCCCTCCAGGCCAAAATATACCCCCCCCCTTGAAAACCTATTAAACTGGCCAATCTCTCCCTACCCCAAGAAACCATCATACTTGGTGACTTTAACATCAACTGGCTATCCTGCAATAGTAAACCCCCAGCACTCCACCTAGATCTCCATGGCTTCTCACAGCTTATACAATCCCCAACCAGGATAAATAAAAACCCCGATAATCACACCATTCTTGATTGGGCCCTAGTCAACAAAGATCCTCACTCTTACCTGGCAAGATCCTTACCTGACTCCCTAAGTGACCACTCCCCAACCTTCCTACTAAAACACCACATAAATAGCAGCAAACCCATTGTCCACCAACACATTCTCTACAAAGCTAAATTCAACTCTAGCTCCTTCACCACCTCCCTACAAAAAAAAAAAAACTGGTCACCCCTAAAATACCTCAACCTAGATGAAGCAGTCCACTACTTTAACAGCACTTTCCTCAACATCCTTAACTCCCATGCCCCCCAAAGATGCACCAAAATCCGAACTAAAAAAATCCCCTTGGCTACAAAAAAACACCAAAGACCTTATGAAATCCAGGGATAAAATATGGGAACAATGGTGCACAACCAAAAACCCCACAGATAGGCAACTATTCCTTGAACTACGTAACAAAGTCAAAAAGGCAGTAAAAGCAGATAAAGCCTTTTTCTATCAGACATCCCTAAACTCCTCCCAAAACAACCCAAAGCAATTTTGGTCCATAATTAACTCTATCATCTGCCCAGGGAAGGTAAACACCTCCCACCAACCACCCCTCTGCCCACCTGTAGTACAGCTGACTCTTTCAACAAACATTTTACAGAGACTGTTCTATCCCTAACTAAAAAACACTTCCCAACATCAACACCCTCCACACCCAAACCAACTCCACCCCTCCCTCCCTCCTTCCTTTCCACAGTACCCACTTCCAACATAAAAAACTACTGACAAAACTTAAACCCACAAGACTAGCAGCTGACAACCTGCCCACAGAATACCTAAAAATAGCAGCTGATGTTTTAGCTTATTCCATCTCCATATTAATCAACCGCTCCATATCTGAGTCCTATGTGACTACCTTTTGGAAAATATCCCACATCATACCCCTACACAAATGCAGGCCCTCAACAGACATCTCCAACTACTACCCCATTGCCATCCTCTCGCCTCTCTCCAAGATACTCGAAAAATGTATCAACTCACAGATCTCCAATTATTTCCTAGACAATAATCTCCTCTCCTACACACAGCATGGTTTCAAACCACACCATAGCACCACAACTGCTCTTCTCTCCTTCACTAACACCATTCTCCAACATAAAAACAATAGCCTTTTCTCCTCTGCTGTATTTCTTGACCTACCAAAGGCTTTTGATATTGTATCACATGATCTTCTACTCTCTGCACTCTCCAACCTCTCCTTTTCATTACCTGCCATCAGTTGGTTCCACAGCTATCTACACGGCCACCAGCAGTCAGTTGTCTGGCAAAACGATCTATCCCCTCACCTCCCTGTTACTCTCAGGGTTCCCCAAGGCTCCATCCTTGGCCCCTTGCTTTTCTCCATTTTTACCAATGACTTGCACACCGCCACCAAACATGCCTCCCTCATACAGTATGCAGATGACGCCACTCTCATCTGCTCAGTTCCAACTCTAACAGAACTACAACAGATCACTCAAGCATCTTTCTCTTCTGTTGAAAGTTGGCTATTAAATGCTCAACTCCTCCTCATCCAAATAAGACCAAACTCCTCATCTTTCAACCCTCAAAATCTACCCCGAACATCCCCCATTTCAACATACTAGCCAATGACAACACTTCCATCTCACCAACAGCCCATACTAAGCTACTCGGTGTACAGATTGACAACAAACTCATATTTGACACTCACATATCACTCTCAATAAAAAAAGTCCACAAAAAACTGGGTGACTTGTATAGAAACCAATACCTAACCAAACCAGCCAGAATCTCTACCGCAACTTCCCAACTAATCTCAACCCTACTCTATGCATCACCCATACTCACAAATCTTCGACAATTAGACCTAAAGAAACTCGAAGCCTGCTAAAATAAAATTGCAAAATTTGTATCAGGGGACCCCCACCACAGTCACCACTGTGTCTCCCTTAGAAATCTAGACTGGCTTGAACTCCCTCAACTCCTACAACTAACCCAACTTACCTTTGCTCAAAAACTTGTAAACCACCCTCTTAAAATTCCCTCACTTCATACACTTCTCCACCCCTACCAATCCTCCAGACCCCTGCATTCCTGCAACAAAAATCTACTCCAAGTCATCAAACCCAACAACTCTGCAGGGGAAGTGCTATTCTCCTAGTCCATATCCAAAATCTGGAAATCACTTCCCACTGTCATAACTACCGTCCCTTCCAGCAGTCTCTTCAAAAATCCTCTTAAAGCACACCTAAAATCTCACTGGCTATGTCCTTGTTCATACCCCAACTAACCCCCCCCCTTCTCCTGTACCACTAATTAGCTGCCAGCTATACTATTAGCTGTCAATAGGTTATCAGCATTTCATATCCTTTAACTAGTAGATGATTGCAATACAATGTTTACTCTTTTCTCTATGTGAGAAATTAATACTACTAGGCAAATGTCTTGCACCTTATATTATTATTATACTCTGACGTGTCATTACCTGTCAGACTGTGTCTTTGTTATAAATATGCTGTGTTTTTTTTCCCTCTGAAATGCTAGATTATTCTGTTATATTATGTGAAATTTTGCTTGTCTGAATATATGAAGCCTTCCTTGTGATATTATACTCTGACATATAGGTAATTTCTCCTGTTGAACTGTGTCTTTACTATAATTATAATGTTTCTCTTTTCATCTGATATGCTAGATTGTACTCTTATATTATGTAAATCTCATATGTCTGAATATATGGAGCTTTTCTCCCCAGGCCTCTGCTGAAAATGGGCATATACCCAGTCAGACTTTCCTGGTCAACAAATGTAAAATAAATAAATAAATATTTTTCTTGGAGTACAAAGGGTGAGCACTTTCAAAGTGCAAATAAGAGTTAGAATAGGTACTCTTTCTATACACCCTGGCGTTTTCCTTGTATATTTCTATATCCAAGTACTCCAACTTCTCATAATTTATTCTGTAAGTAAATTCAAGAAAATTAATACTGTTGTTAATATATTCAATAAATTTTTCTCTCTCTTCTTTTGGCCCTTCCCATAGGATACATATGTCGTCCAGGAATCTTCTATAAAGTGACCAGTTGTTACTGTATATTGATTTGGTTACCATCTTCTCTTCCCATTTAGCTAAGGCCAAATTGGAATAGGTGGGTGCACAAGTGACACCCATCGCTACTCCTTTCTTCTGGTGAAAAAATTCACCTTTGAAGTAAATGAAGTTGAACTTTAGAACCAAATCTATAAGCTCCATCACCACAGTACATCCATCACGGGTTAAAGTCTCATCCTCAAAAATATGTTCTTCCAGGTATCTTAGTCCATCATGGTGGGGAATGCTTGAGAACAAATCTACAATGTCAATTGTTAGGAAACATAAATTCTCATTGTATAGATCATGATTCAATGTCCTTAGAAGATCCCAAGAATCTCTCAAAATGTTGGTTCTTTTAAGCCACAGTTTCTTAAGCTTAACATCCACGAATTTGGCTAGGGGTAAAGTTTTGGAACCCTCAGCCGAAACTATTGGCCTCAAAGGGGGATCCATTCCATTCTTATGTATTTTGGGGATCCCAAAAATAGTAGGAATTTAAGGTTTGTCCACTTTTAAATATTCATATGTCTTCCTATCTAACAATCCATCTAAAAATAAACTTTCTAAGGCCATATTTATCCTTCTGTAACTAATATTTATTTCATTTTTTGAAACTGTGGAGTATTTGTTAGGGTCTCCCAAGAGTTCATTCATTTTCTCCTCATAGTCAAAGCTGTCCATCAATACCATTCCCTACCTTTGTCCGGTTTCATAATTCTTAAGCCTGAATCCCCTCTTAATTCAGTAAGGGCGCTGCTTTCAACCTGGCTTAAGTTCCTTGTATAGTGTACTTTCCCATACTTCTTTCTTATTTCATTCTCGAGTATATTCTCTAGATTTTTTATCTGAGGGTGCAATGGGGGATTGTATGTACTTCTTTTTACCAGATCTCCTGGTTCATAATTTTTATTCTGATCAAATATAACCTGGAAGTTAATTTTCCTAGTAAAGGTTTTAATATCCATAATTGTTTTGGTTATATCTCCCCTTCTACTAGGAATGAACTTGGTTCCCTTTAATAGGAGACTAAAACGTTCTTTGGTTATGGAAATATCTCTGAAATTGTATATACTAAAATCTTCGAACGTATATCTATAGGGGTTCATTTCGTCTTGAAGAATGGAATTGTTTTCCAAGTCGGGGAGGTTGGTACTGAGTTGTCCTAGTACCTCCCCCTCCCCCTTCTTGCCCCCCCAAAAAATTTGTGTATCTATATTGTTGTTCATAACCCTCCCTATTCCTTAGTCTCTCAGACCTATGCAAGGGGGGTATTCGGAGACATCATCTAAGTCCATAACCCACTCACTAACTACTGCATTATCCTGGTTATCATCATCTGTTGTTCCTTCCATATTGTTGTTACCCCATGTCCTTCCCTTCTTCTTTGGGTTCGGGTAACTTACCTTATTTTTATACTCATTAAGGTCCATTTCTAGCTTTTTTATTTTTCTCTTAACTAAGTTATCACAATCATTACTTGTGTCAATAAAAATATTGTCATATTTCCTTCTTTCTTCGTCTTCTTTCTCTCAACTTCTTTGCCCAAGAATCTGTGACAAAACCAAAATAACGAGAAGACAATTGATTTGCATTTCTTTATCAGGAAAAACACGAAAGTCTGATGGGAAAAAAAAACAGCAAAGGTTCTGGACAAAGGTCTAAATTCAGGGACAAATTTTAAATTGTTACCCTAATTCACTTAAAAGTAGTAGAACAACTGAATTTGAATCAACATGCATTTTCTGGATATTAAAAAGCATGAAACTGATGTCAGGCATTACTGACTGACTATAATACCCAGTGGTTTACCAACAAATCAAAAATCTGAGACAAAATCAGGGACATTCTGTAAATTCTGGACTTTTGGAAGGTACACCAGTCAGGTTTTACAAATTACTCATAGTATCTGGCCGTGCCTTTTCAGCTTAGTCCTGATCTGTGGAATACATATCCTTCAGTTCTCAGACCAGGCCTCTCACCCAATACATTTTGATCCAAATTTCTAACTCCCTTATCTGGAAGTGCCATCTGCTCCTGTTTGCCACACATCCCTATAACCTAATCTGCCATGTACTTTCCCTTGCCTACCCCTTATTCACAAATTATACCTAATGCTTCTTTAACTGATTCTAAACTATACTGGCAGATGAGTTTGTAAACTATGTAAATCTTGCACAAACTGTAAAAATTCATTATGAAGTTCCTTTTATATGCACATTAAATGTTATTCAGATTAACATCTGCCATTTTATATATCTTTGTTATAGAAGTGCTGTGTGATTGTCAGATCAAGTTCCCCTCTAAAACAGAAGCTGAATGATAAACACCAATTATGGTACATGTTGCTTATGGAAATATCTTCCAAGTACATATTCTTTTTGTATATAACTACTACAAGATTCAGATTTACTCACAACCTTAGTGAACTGCCTGCCCAGACTATTCAGTATCTGTGTAAAGACCTTTGATGACTTTAGAGTAGCTCAGCACACTGATATAACCTTCTCCATGTTTTCAATAGTTCTAATAGTTTGAAAAAAACTGCACTGGAACAAAATGACAATCAAAATGCAGACTCCAATATAAATGTATACCCCAATTATCAAGATGCGTTTTAAATAAATATAATGATTCAGACTATCTAATTAACAGAAGAATTTATTCCACATACATACCATAGAATGTGATCCAGACTTTGCTCTAGCAACAGTTCTACATCTTCTAGTTTTGAATGATGCCCCATAGTACTCTCAACAGAATCAGTAAGCTCAATGTTTAGTAATAATCAGAGCTCCTCATTCATTAATGTCCAATAAGCTAGACACAACTCTCCGTACATAAACCTATAATTTATGGAAAAAAGACCTAAAACTTCTAATCTGTCATGATATGGAAGATTTTTAAATGCAGAAATTCTCTTTGTAAATTTCTTCTGTATTCCTGTCAAATTTAATAAATCCCCTTTGTTATATGTACAAAACTTCATATTATATTCAATAATAGGTCGAGCATATGTAGTAAACAGTTTTAAAATAATTCTGTATTCCTTGAAACAACTTAAAGTTCTTAAAACTTTGAGTGCTTTGGTTGTAATTACTTGGGCATGTGATCTAAATGAAAAATTATTACAAACTCTAATAATGTGAAATATTATGTATATTCATTAGACCTTTGCATTGAACTTTCCCTGTTACTTGTACTAATTATGAACAACCACTCCTGCAGTGCATTGTAATTATAATGCAGGTACATTCTTCTGCTTACTGTGTTACTAGAGTCCGAGTTAGTTTAATGGCCTGAATACACCAGTAAAGACTTAAAAATTTACAAGTAAAAAGTCATGAGTATTCAAAAACCATATAGCTAAAACATTGGTCACTACAGTCATTCGCATATATCCCATGTGCCCCTATATTATTACACAGTGAAGATTCTAGCTCTGCTGGGTCTTTCTTGTAATTTTTAGTAAATGGTTTATCTGTGTGATCTTTTTACCCTATGGTTTGGATAATATTAGAACTACATGTTAGACTGTCCTTCAAATGACTTGCTACTTTGCAATGATGTACATACATAACTTCCTTGGAGAAAAAAATCTCTCTTACAAAGTTGTGAAAAACACATATACTACATCCTTCACACATACTGTTCACCACACATATAGACCTTCTTATGCTGAAGCACTTAAAAGAAACATCTCCAAATCTCAAGGACCTCCTAAGCTGTCAAACCGCAACACCTATATATAGCTGCATGGAATCAGGAATACCTGACAAGACAATCAGGAGCAATCGCTCCTTAGTCTGAACAAGCAAATAAGAGCACTAGTGAAATTCTCCAAAGCAAACTTTGAGTCCAAACTGGCCACATCTACTAAAGACAATCATAAGGCCTTCTTCACAGTTGTCTGCAATCTCAAAAGAAGCACTCAGATCTGTTCAGAACTGGTCAAGGACACCGCATACATAAATGCCATAGATATAGCCAACCTGCTGGCAGACAGATTCAGTAAAAACGTCACCCATCTGTCCCCTCATCAGTAAATCAGGACATCCCCAGCACCTACCCCCTCCCCTTATCTCTATGGAGCAAGTCATCACTGCCCTCTCAAAGGCAAAAAAAATACAGCCTCCCAGGCTGCATCCTACATGAATTCAGGCAGGAACTTGCAGCAGCATTAGGCACCTTATTCAACCAAAGCCTGAGTACCAGCTTCATCCCAGCCAAGTGGAAGATAGCCACTGTCATCCCTTTGCACAAAGATGGAGTGTCCACTGATCTAGGAATTATAGACCCATCAGCCTAACTAGCCTGATCTGCAAGACCATGGAACGGATTATCATGGATGTCATTAACAAGGAATTGGAAACCTCCAAACACTCAATCACACACAGTTTGGTTTCATCAAGGGGAGGTAATGCCTGTTAAATATGGTTGACTTCTCTAAGACAGTCACCAAAGCCATGCATGGGGGGAAGACAGTGCACACCGACTACCTTCACCTGGCCAAAGTCTTCAATACTATTCCCCACTCGGGTATAACAGATAAACTTGCTCAACTAGGCATCAATCCATACCAGATGGGTAGCAAAGTGACTCACTGATAGAACCCACCTAGTCAAAATAGGGAGAGCCACCTGAAGCAGTAGACCTGTAATGAGCGGTGTATCCCTGGGATCGGTCTTGGGGCCTCTGTTGTTTGGGATATACTTTCTGATGTGCAGCCAAAACCAGTGGGCTATGGCTGACCAAGTTTGCAAATGACTGCAAGCTGGGTGTTGTTATCAGTTCCCCTATTGATGTGGACATCCTCTAAGAGGGTCTCACCCAAACAAATAACTGGTGGCAGAAACATGGCCTCAAACTGAATGCCAAAAAATGCATCATCATCCCCTTTGGGGAGAGTGATGTCCCCACAAATTATCACATTAATAACAAGGTCCTAAGCATGAAATTGGTCATGAGGGATTTGGGCACCCTGGTTGATAGCAAACTGACTTTTGACCACCATATTGCCTCCGTTGTATGGAAAGCTTTCCACATGGCCCACCTCATTAGTGAGGGTATCTAATCCAGGGACAAGGAGGTCATAACATCCCTGTATTCTTCCCTTATATTGAGTACAATGCCCCTTTCAGCATGTGCCTCACAAAGCACATGCAGCAGTTGGAGAGACCACAGAGGTTCCTCACTAGGAGAATCCAGGGCCTCAAACATCTACCCTACACAGATAGGCTAAAGGTGCTGTTCCTTTACTTAGTCTCATACAGACTCATCAGAGGTGAACTCTGTCTAGCATACAAAGCAATCTCAGGCTCTGCCTTGATGGGACTGCTGCATATCCGTAAGTCAAGCTCCACTCAAGTAACCGGCACACACGACCTCAACCTGGTCTGTGAAATCAATAGGACTTGTTGGCAGGACAGATTTGTGTCCCAGGGACTCCTCCTTTTGTGGAATAGACTCCCACTCCATGTCAAGCAGAGTACCTCATTAACCCTTTTTAAGCACAACCTGGATAACTGGATGGGGAACAGAAAATACACCCCTGGGATTCCACCTGTGTCCCTGCTGGACAGGGGCATCAGATGTTGACTTGTCGGAACATAGCCTAAATTCTTGGCTAGTCTTCTAAGGGCCGCAGGGCTAATAGCCTACTAACTTCCTATGATCCTATGAACCTACCCTCAACAATCACTAAAGTACTCACCAAAAGCAACATCTGACACTACATATAAGCCTACACCCAATGATTCCCAAGAATAAAGGTCATAAGGCAAAAAACACTTTACCTAGCACTTTTGTCATAGGGGATTCCATTGTACAACACACAAATACTCCTCTCACCAGGCTGGATAGGAGGAAGATAACAGTTGCCTATCTGGAACTAGGATCCACAATGTCACACATGCACTCATGTCACTGCAACACAAGTACTAATATGATTCTATCATAGACCATGTGAGTGTAAAGGACCTGAGGCATACCTCACTAGACTGCATGAAAAGAGACATTATGGAGCTGTCTGGATATATGACACAGACAGGTAAGTGCCTTGCATTAAGCAGCATTCTACCTTCATCAAGTATGATACAACAGTATGAACAGAAAATGACTGATTTTAATAACTGGCTTAGTTTCTGGTGTCACTCCAATATCCAGCAGCATGGGAGGACATGATTAACAGACCACTTTGCTTTACCAAGGATAGTCTGCATCTATCCCCCTCTGGGCTTTCAGATATTGGCTAAAACTTTATCCATCCCCTTGCAGCATTTATTTAGGAAATGTCAAAATAACAAAACTACCAATATAGCAAATAAAAAAAAAACCTCAAAGCAATCTTAAAGTTTTACTGCTCAATGCTAAAAGCCTAAACAAGAAACTCCATACCTTACAAGCTCTCCTCTTTCTGGAGAATATAGACATCTATGCTGTTACTGAGACTTGGTTTAAATTCACAGAAAGTACTCTGTCAGTGGAAGGCTAACATGCAACAATGACAACAGCACAGACAGGGACTAAAGGTGGAGGTGTTTCAGCCTACATTAGCAGCAAATACAACTCTAGGTTGGATAAACAGGATGATGCCCTGGAGTTCATCCACATCCAAGTCTCCATAGACAAGGTTCCCTACCATGTACTGGTCAGCTACAGGTCACTCTGTATGACCTGCAAAGCTCACAACTCTTACCTAGACCTATTAGAGGCACTCACAATCCAACCAAATACCCTATTCGTGAGAGAAAACTACTCCTCTAAAGACTGGGAAGTGTGTACTGCCTCGAACTCACAGGTAAAATGTTTCCTGGACTTTATCAACACAAACACCTTGGACAAGATAGCGCACTGTCCAACCACAGGATCAAACATATTGGGCCTAGTGATCACGAAAATGGGATAGTGTTCCACCCCCCACCCCACCCCCAGGTCACATCATCATTGGTGAAGTCAGACCACAAAGCTGGCTCCCTTGAAATAAAAATCAACCCAGAAAACCCAACTAAACCTATAACAGTTAGGAACTACGCTAAAGCAAACTACATCCTATTAAGCAATGGTTTGTCAAAATTCACGGCTCCCCCAAACCTTGAGAACACAGCTAACTATGTAGAATTATTTACAAAAACCCTGGACAAACATGTAAATGTCTGCATTGAGGCTGTCATACCTGCCAGAAGTAAACCCAGATCTAACACTAAAAACAAACAACACTGGTGGAATAAAAAAGTCATGGCCAAAATCAAAAAGAGCAACTCTCACAGAGACAAGAGCTCTCTGATTCAACTAAACAAGAAACTAAGAGGTCTAATAAAGTCCAAGAAGACCAATGACAAGGTCAGGATAGCTTCCCAGGCTAAGGACAATCACAAGACCTTCTTCAGCTATGTCAGGAACCTTAAAGGTAATACCCAGCAATGTGCAGAACTGCTAGTAAATGGCACAGCCGTTACTGACCATGGTGACATGGCAAATCTACTGGCTGATAAATGTAGCTCTAACTTCAATCCCCCCACTACCCCCTGTAAAATCCCTTCTAGCATATCCCCCCAGCTATCAACAGTGAGCAGGTCCTGGAGGTGCTCACTAAGGCTAAAAACACTGCTTTGGTGGGCCCTGACAATATCCCTGGCTGCCTCCTAAATAACATAAAACATGACCTAACAGCATCACTTGAGGCACTCTTCAACTACAGCCTCAAAACAGGTTATACACCAGGTGGATAGAGGGCCTCAACAGTCATCCCCTCTTCATAAGGGTGTACCATCAATTTATCCCCAGGAACTACAAACCTATCAGTCTGACAAGTCTAATATGTAAAGCCATGGAACGAATTATCATGGAAATAATCAACAAGTACACTGGCAACCTACAGACACTAGACCGATCCCAGTTTGACTTTTTTAAAGGAAGATCTTGTCTACCTTAACCTAGCCAAGGCATTTTACACAACACCCCACTCAGATATTGTTGACAAACTCTCAGAACTAGGCATAAATCCCTACATAACTCACCAGATTGCCAGCTGGCATACAGATAGGACCCAATAAGTTCAGATTGGTGGGACTACTTCCACCAAGAGATCGGTCACTAGTGGGGTACCCCAAGGCTGTGTGTTGGGCCAGCTCCTGTTTGGAATCTACTTCTCAGAAGTCAAGGCTAATTTCTAAGGCCTCTGGCTCACCAAGTTTGGAGATGGCAGTAAATTGGAAGCTATCATAGATTTCCCTCATGACACTAACATTCTACGAGAGGGTCTAACACAAACAAATGACTGGTGTGAAAGTCACGGATAAAAACTCAATGCAAAGAAATGCTTTGTAGTGCCCTTTGGGAAAGCATCCACCCAAGCTAATTACATGATCGATAAAACACCCTTAAGAGTTGACTCTTTAGTTAGGGATCTGAGAGCATATGCAGACAGTAATCTGGCATTTGACCAACACATAGCCAAGACAATAAGAGAATTATTCTATGTTGCCCAACTCATAAGCAAGGGTATGGCATCCATGTCCAAGGAAGTAATAGTAACACTCTATTTAGCCTTTGTCAGACCCATCATTGAGTATAATGCCCCCTTTGGCATGTACCTAGCCAGGCACTTGTAACAGCTGGAATGCCTTCAAAGGTTCCTCACCAGGACAATCCAGGATATGAATACCCTGTCCTACACGGATCACCTTAAGGTCCTATCTCAGTTGCCTACAGGTTACTGAGAGATGATCTATGCTTAGCATATAAGGCCTCCTGGGATCCAGCTCTGATGGATCTCTTTGCACATCTGCAAGAAGAACACCACCAGAAACACTAGATCCAAGCATGAGAACATTATCTGCTACATAAATAGAACCTGTCTGAGTAACCAATATGTGTCTCAAAGCTCCCGATCTATGTGGTACAGATTTCATCCCTGACTGTGTTCAGAAGAAACCTTGATCATTGGATGGGAAATCTCAAATTCACCCTCGGTCTGGCCCTCATGTCTCCAATGGACAGAGATCGATAGTAAGTAAATTAATCCCCAACTAACATAGCTCCCCAACACGCACATAACCCTTAACTACATCTTTACTAACATACCCTACCATATAGGCATCCCAGGAACTCTGGGACAAAACTGGGTTAGGTTGCATGGCTAGGCTTGTAAACACCCTGGTGGTCATTAGGCTAGTTTGAACCTATGAACCTGGCTTATGGTTGAACTAGTCTACCTACTTAGTTATCAGATAAAAAATATATATCATATGTGTAAAGCCTGCTATTCTGTTTTTAAACCTTCCTATGCTATGTGTTTTAACATGGTTCTCTTCATTTGTTTACGTTATTATTAGTAAGCATCTCTTGGACGTGTTTCATTTATATTTTTGCACTGATATCTGCATTCCTGGGCCAGGATGTAAAAGGGTTCACTTGCATCAGCCCACTACCCCAGTCAATAAACAAACAAGGATTACATTAAAAAAGCACAAAGAACTATGATGCCATTGTCATATAAAACAAGCATGATCTTGTAAGCCTGAAACAGACTTAGAAAAATCTAGAAAATGTCTGGTTTGTTTAGAATACTGCAGTTGTTGCTTTTTGTTTTATGTAATATTTTTTAATACATGATCTGCTGCTTTTAATGACTGGACAATGATTTATACTCTTGGAGCTTTATTTATTCCCATTTTGTAGACAGCCCACATCTTCAGAACCCTGCTTTACTCATAAACTTGAAATTCAGAATCAGTTCAACTGTGCATAGAGCCTAGGCAATCAGCCTACTACTTTTCCATGTGATTTTTCCTAATTTTTTAAATGCCATTTAGCATTATGTGTATAAACAAAAATGAAATTTTTGGGTGGGGAGAAGCAATGCTTGCCTATGCCATTAACATCACTACTGCCACTGCTATGCCAACCCCTATCGGGGGAGATCACTTGCATTCCCTCAAGTGTTTACTAATAACAGAAGTGTATTTGGAAAATCCTTTCTTAAGAGGTACACTACATTTTACACGGTCCATTTGCAACATAAACACACACACAAACACTTTTTTTAACTAATTCAGAGAATCATAATGGTTCTAGGGCAACTGATTGTAATGCGATTCTCATACTGGACAGATATGCAGTATTCCTAAGATCTTCATTCAGAAAAAAACTTAACATTGTAATTTCTATTGTGCAATGTGGCCAAGCCCTACTGTCCACAAGCTGATAACTGAAGGTGGCTTGGTGAAGAAAACAGTTGTAGAATATAAAGGGTCAAATTCATTAACATACACATATAGAGCGCTGTTTGGTGTTCGTTAAATGCTTGGTCTCCTCTACAGGAATAGACAGTTCATCACTAGACCTACCAAGGCCACCTTAGCAAGAACTCACCTCTTATCCATTCTCCTTTATGTCTCCCCTATCTTAACTAATCTTCGTCACAGCGAAATAAACAAATTGGAACCCTGCTACAACAAGATTGCTAGATTTGCTACTGATTCCTCTCATAGGTCCCATCACTGCTTTGCCCTTAAGCAACTAAATTGGCTCAAATTACCTCAACTACTCCTACTAAACCAACTCTCAATAGCGCATAAACTCTACTACCTCTCTGAAGAACCCCAGCACTTCAAAACTTAATTCACCCCTACACCACCACCAGGACCCTAAGATCTAGTCATCAGAACCACATAAATGTCATCAAACACAAAAATGATGCAGGTAAATCTCTCTTTGCCTGCACCATCGCCAGAACCTGGAACTCACTCCCAAGCCACTTAACTTCTACCACCACTACTTCCCAATTTAAAAAACTTCTAAAAACCCTCTACATATCTAACTGGCATTGCAAATGTTGCTCCCCAGGCTAGGCCATATCACTTAACAGGTGCTAGGTTTCTGCTAGGGATCAAATGGCTACTCTCTATGTCCTGTTGCTAGAAATCTGCTTAGTATCAAATGGTTGCTACCTAACTTAAAAAAAAAAAAAAACAAGGGTTCTATCCTTTATACTTATATTTAAACTGACTTTCTGCCAAAAATCTATCTGCTAACTATTTTTCATATATACTCAATGTTCTCTTATGAGATACTATTTTTGTACCTATATTTGTGCTTGGAGCTATCTGCACTCAATTGTATTCCTTATATGTATCCTATATGTATATTATTATTGTTTCCTTAGATGCTGCTGTTATCCTCTATGGAATTGTATTATTTTCTCCCTGGGCCTCCACTGAAAATGGACCTGCATCCAGTCGGACTGTCCAGGTTAACAAATGTAAAATAAAATAAAATAAAATAAATGGCTCTACACTTTGCCTAAAGCTGCCAAACAAAGGGAAACAGCAGAATATGCTAATGACAGCATAAAGAGCTGAAGTACATGCTAATTAACTCGATCCAATGCTGCGGAGCTATTCAGGAAGATATAAAGCAATCATGTACGCTCAGTGAGGACTTTTGCCCTACACACTAAAGCTCATTGGAATACAGCACAATTACACTTAGCAAAAAATAACGTTAGGAGTTGCTGCTATTATTATTATGCTATATGTGCAATAAGCTTTAAATCAGGGTGCTGCCAGACCTGAGCAAAAAGAAAAGGGTATTTAGACCCCATTTCACTTATCACTGACTGCGTGACACAGAAATTGCTGAGAAATAATAGGGTGGACAGGGAAACACTGGAGGAAATATGCAACCTCTGATGCCTCCACCTCAGGCCTCGGGGAAAAACACATTCTAGTGGAAACAAAGGTATGTTTAGAATTATGTATACTAGCTACTAGTACTTTCCAGAGACCCACAGGGAATACATTAGGAGTGTCACGGGTATCAGCCTCTAGAATATTGCATCAGTTTTTAAACGCAATGCTATTATTTGCCTGGGATCAGATCTGTTTCCCATGCACCCCACAGGAGACAGCAAGAACCATGCAAGAATGCTGTGTACAGTTATGCCAGTAATATCTCCTATGCCAGATTTTTGCAATATACAGTTTATGTATTAGAACCAATACTGTGCATCAAGCATTTTAATTGATCACCTTCTATAAAACATGGAACAGGACAATTATACCATCATTTGACAACCATACTAGGAAACGAGACTGAATACCAAATGCTTCCATTGCTTTACTTACAATACAAACTGAAATACAATGAGGTTCAACCATTATATAAGCAGTCATTCGCAAGTCAGTAGGAACAAGAAATCAAAAACTTTTCTTCTGCAATACATATTGATAAATGTAAGCTTCTGCGTAAGCAAGCATTAGCTATCCACTGTGTGCATCAGACATATAAGCAACCCTAGGATGCAAAGGGCACAGCACAGTCATCATCATTTGCCTAGGTGGGTGTTGTAGGAGGGCAGGGCTGACACCAAAAAAGTAAGTGTGTGTGAGTAAGAAACACATATATTTATCAGAGTATACAGTGTTCACAGCCACTAAGAATGGATATATCGCACTCAAAAGTCCTGTTCAGATAGCTTGCATGTGTGTGAAGTGGTATGGGCAAGTGAGATTTTTTTTTCAATCTGTGTCTATCTGCACAAACACAATCAAGCACTGTGCTAGCATTACATCCTGGCATCTTGGATAGGTGTGAACCATGCATGGTAGAATAGTCAGTTCAGAGTACTAGCCCCTGACCATGGGAACCATCTCTGCCAAGAGTTGCACTGCTACTTCCATGGCCCTGGCTAGAAGTCAAGGTGCTACCTGAACATAAATGATGTGATGTCTGCTGGATGAGCTCTCCTCACGACTACTTCAGCACCAGCACCTCACACCCACACAGCTGTGTGGACATCACAATCACTGAGTGGCATCTTGCATGGCCATGTCTGCCAGAAGATGCAATGGCTCTCTTGCCATATGGATGCCCACCCTTCACCAAAAGATGTCCCATCACAGGCACTGCCCTATCCAGTGTATCATTCATCCTGTCCCAGGAGTTGCCCACATGGTTCAGAAAGTGAAGAACATCAGAATGCATGACATTTTGTACTCACACTGTCTCTTCTGAGGCCCTGGTGGAATATGCCTGTGCCTCCACTATGGCCCTACACATATGTTTGGCAGCACCTAATGTCACATCAGCATCAGGAGGATAGTGAACAGCAGGCCTCTCTAAGCACCCCTAAACATCACACTCACAATGACTATAGGGTGAACCAACCAGCTCTGCCACCAGAGTAACACTACTCTTCTAATCAACTGTCTCACCCACAGCCTATCTTATATCAGAGGTTTCTATGTCATGGGTATGAGTGGGCATACTGACTGTGTCTGAAATATGGGCAGGGGATGTGGGAGCCACAACCTCAGTGTCAGATTGACCCTCTGCACCCCCAGACTGTGCCTCTTCATCATCAACAACATCATCAGAGGCTACTGATACTCTGACATCAGGTGGTAGGAGTTCCACAGTGCCACTCTCAGGATCACCTATGATAACAAGCAATAAGTACAACAAACAGAGAAACAGAGATTAAAATTGATCACATATTGTTCTTATATGAAAGGTAATTTAAACTCTAACAGATGCTAAAGCAACACAAATTTTACTCTTATTTAGACCTGAAAATACCTTATTTACAGGAATAACAATAACCAAATGTGTGCTTACAATGTGCAAGTGGGCTAGCAGCCTGCAATCCAGATGTCCCTGTATGTGAGTAAGGAAAAGGAAAAAAAGCTGATAAGTATCACAAAGCAAATGAAACAAGAAAAAGAGAACAATCCCTTTTAAATATGAAGATTAAGAATGTTCTCATACATAAATGTACTGAACAGTTGGATTCCCCCCAGACACCCTCCTCTATGTCTCTAGTACTGAATCGTGTGACTCACACTTATCACTGTCCCTCTCTCTCTCTCTCTCTCTCTCTCTCTATATATATATATATATATATATATATATATATATATATATATATATATATGGATCTAGGACTATTTGCTGAACGCCCAAGATACCTAAACTAAAACTGCCGAACATACTTTAGCGAAGGTGCTTTTCACCGAAAAGCACCTTCGCTAAAGTGTGCAAAAAATAAATAAATAAATAACAAAATAAAAAAACAAAAAAAAAACAAAGAACTCACATTTATGCAAGCCCCACTGCACCCCCCCCATACCCCCTACTTTTATATTCTGAAGCCGAGATCGCACTACAGTGGGACAAAGGGAGTATTCCCTTATTCCCACTGTGCTACGATCTCAGCAACATCCATTTCCCCACGTTATTCTCTTTTTTTAGCACACTTTCACAAAAGTGCTTTTTTGGTGAAAAGCACTTTTGCGAACGTGTGCTCAGCCATTTCACTTTTGGTGAAGTTGTCGTTCGATAAATAGTACAGATTTTATATATATATATATATATATATATATATATATATATATATATATATATATATATATCAGATATCTAAGATATTCGTATATAAAGATACATCAATAACACTTGCATTTTGTATACCTGGAAGGTCTGCTTGAGACACTCACGGTATCTCATCCACATCAAATCATCACAGAGAGAAAAAAAAGATGTGCTTTCATATAGTTTATTCTGCTAGTGTATATGTTTAAATGTTAACTAATGCTTAATTTATGGCTAATGAATTATTAATGAGTTTTAATTATATTTAACAATGTAGCCAATTATCTTTGGAATTTGGCATCGCATGATTTTTATTCTTTATTAAACATGACTATGATTGACTTTATCTGTAAGCCTGATGAAGCTTTTGTGAAAGCCTGTCATGCAAGTTATTACATTCAGAATAAATGTTTTGAAACTCCATCTCTTTTCTTCTTTCTGTGGCAATTTGAGCTCATCTTCTTGTTCTGCTTTCTTATTTAATTGAGCTCATCCTTATACATGGCTTGGTGTTCATTGGTCATGTATCATCCACATCAGCAGCATTGTCAATGATTCTGTGTTACCCTCTGCCAAGCTATCTGGATCTCTGACAGTGGACAGGAAATCCTCTGTTTCAGCTAGTGGTGGTTTGGTAGCAGGGCTACCTCCCATAGCAAGCTATACCCCGGCAACTGCAGCTTTCCTATGGCAGGCAGAGGTTACCTTATCACTTACCCAGTGTCATATCTGGGAGCAACTTCTATCATGCCCTCTGACACCATTGATATCATAGATCACCTGCTGCCATATCCTCTCTCAGGCAGATGGGTCACCTCTACATAAGGCCTGGATAATGACCTAATTTCTGCAGTAATGTATGGTGGCTTGCAAGGTACAGTTTTCTTCTTGGGTGCTATATCCCTGTATTAGATGAAACAGAAAACAGACAAAATTAAATTTATAATTTTGCATGAATGTATGAATGTATGCATACATCAAACACACAATTTAAAAGGTGGTGCTTTCTATGACTACACACAAGTTAGGACACCCCCCCCTCCCAAAAACAATATTCTAAATGAAATATCAACAACAATGTATAAAAGTTCTGTAATGTAGATAACACTGGTTTGTGCAATACATTGCAGCATTAGCAT
The DNA here is from genome assembly GCF_019279795.1 of Protopterus annectens. Classification (NCBI taxonomy): domain Eukaryota; kingdom Metazoa; phylum Chordata; order Ceratodontiformes; family Protopteridae; genus Protopterus; species Protopterus annectens. The sequence continues at coordinate 900,101,013 of NC_056731.1, forward strand.
TTCACAATGTGGCAGTAGAAATGTAAGACAACTATTATAAGTGCCATCTCCACTGTGTGCAGTCAGGTAGAAATAACAAACTTAACACATTTTTCTTTATGCTAACACACATAAAAATGCCAGACCTTGCTACAAAGTTATAATACACTCAATTGCAATAACTGTGCAAACAATTAATTACAACACCAAAATATAGGTCAGGTGGCTTTCTGCAGCATATATTTTGTAATGCAGACATAACTGATATACCTGGGATATGTCAAAAGTAAAGGGATAAATTAAAAACATTAAGATGAAAATTGTTTTGGAGTGGGCATTGCAATTCACCTTTTAATGTTACAATAAAAGCATTGTGTAAGAAATAGCAACATGCCTTGACAATAAAGCAGTGTAGAAAGCAGATAATTCTTCAAAAGTTGCGTTTATTTAGCAGTATTAAGCACTCTGGATCCAAACAGTCTCCCCACTACACTACAATGGCATTAGCTACATGCTTACCTTTATATAGTGAATAGTCAGGTCTGTGAGCACTATGAGTATGCAAATGAGGTGTGAAATCATTAGCATTCTTGAATACAACAATCTGCACTAAAGTGTATGGAAGGTAAACATGATCTAAATAGCTACACAATTACAAGTAAATGCCCTAGCACTGCAAAGAACAGCACTGAGAAGTGTTACCATGCTAATGGCTTATAGGTGTCTATTATAAGTGTAGCTGCAGGAACAATCCATTTTTCACAGTCTCCCCTCTTTGATGAACACTTACTGAAGGTGTGTCAGGGAGAAGACACTATCAGGGAACGGAACATATTAGGCATTGTGTTCCTAAAGAAATTACTGTTTCTTAATGTCAGGTTTTACCACCATTTGTGTGCAGTGATCATTGGATTATAAAGGTTAATTTGTTGCTACTTAATTCTTCCAAACTTAAATCTAAACCCTTGCATAGAAGATTAATAACAGATTATATGGAAGTAAAACCATCACTATGTAAAACTAATAAGAGTGATGCATTCAGTGGAAAAACTGCAGAAGGAATGTGGAAACTTTTAAAAGAGAAATTGTTTGAATGCAAAAAATCCATAAAAATGCTTAACATCAGGATCTAGGCACACAACTTCAGAAAGATATATTTTCATAACAATGATATACTTGATTAAGGTGAGAAACAAAATAAAATGTAAGAAATGGAAAACAGGTCAAACTATACCTTTGAAAAATGAAATAATCTGGACAAACAATTAAGAACAGTGTGAAACAAAATGAAGAAAAATTTGAAGAAATTTTATATAAAGAGCTTAAGCATAACAGAAAACCGTTTTATAGATACATAAGATGCGGAAAGAGTAAAGACATACAAGCTGATAAATTGTGTCTAGATTCCAAAATTTAGTCTCAGACACAACAGATTATAGATATAGGTTCATAGGTGTTTACTAGGCTAACAACCACAAGGGCATTTTTAAGCCTAGCCATGCATCCCAAATCTCTGACAAGTTCTGATACCCTTGATAAGTGCAAGAAGGGGCTTGGGATATGAAACATTTACAATAATGTACAGCAATAATTATACTCACTTGTAGCTAGAAAGGGGGAAGAGGGTACAGCATTTATTTTCTGTTGGACAAAAAAGACTCTTTTAAAAAATACCAGTGTGAGGAAACAATTTCAGTGTGCATTTTAGATTTATAAGCAGGGACCTGGGAGATGCACCATTTACAGGTTGCCTGTGTCCATTAGAGACACAGGTGCCATGACCAGGGATGAATATCCTGTTCCCCATCCAATTGTCCAAGTTGCACTTGAATTGGGTTAGGGAGGAACTCTGCTTCACATAGATGGGTAGCCTGTTCCAGAGATGAGGTAGTTTCTGGGATACATATCTGTCTCTCCAGTGGGTCCTATTTATACCACAGGCAAGGATTAAGAATTTAGAATGGGTAATTCTGCTGCTGGTTGCTTTGTGGACATGCAGAAGGCTCATCAGAGTGGGGTCTGACAACATCCTGTATGCCAGGCATAGATCTCCCCTCAAAAGCCTGTAGGAGACAGGGTCTTGAGGGGGTCTGCATAGGATATTTTACTTACACCCTGTATTTTTTTAGTGAGGAACCTCTGTAGATGTTCCAATTGTTGGATATGCCTGGTTGGGTACATACCAAAGGGGCATTGCACTCAATGATAGATCTGATGACTGCTGAATACAGTGGAACAATGACTTCCTTGGACTTAGATGCCATACCTTTGTTTATAAGTTGCACAACACAGAATGATTTCCACACTACTGTAGACATGTGATGGTCAAAGGCTAGATTACTGTCTATGTGTGTCCCTAAGTCCCTGACTACTGGGTCAGCTCTAAGGGGTGTGTTGTCAATATCATATTTACCAGGGATGGATGACTTTCCCAAAGGATACTATTATGCATTTCTTGACATTTAGTTTTAGTCCATGGCTCTGACACCACTTGTTTGTCTGTGTCAGCCCTTCATGGAGAACATTTGTGTCACTGTGGGATTCAATGACCTCTCCTAACTTGCAATTATCTGCAAATTTAGTCAGCCAGAGACCATTGACATTGGCCTTGACTTCAGAGACGTAAATGTCAAAAAGGAGCAGTCCAAGGACTGATCCCTGAGGTTCTCCACTTGTGACTGGCCTTTTCGTAGATGTAGACTCCCCAATTCTAACTTCCTCGGTCTTGTCTGTGAGCCAGTTGGCTATCCACCAGGTGACATACGGGTTTGTACCTAACCTCTTGAGTTTGTCCACAATGCCCATGTGGGGTATTGTGTCAAATGCCTTGGCCAGGTCAAGGTAGGCAGTGTGAAACATTTTGCCCTCATCCATTGCTTTGGTAACCTCCTCAAAGTCCACCAGGTTGAGTAGGAATGACCTGCCCTTGACAAAACCAAACTGGGTTGCGTACACTTTCTGGAGGTGTACTATATCACTATTGATCATTATGATAATTCTTTCCATGGCTTTACATATAAGACTAGTGAGACTTATGGGTCTGTAGTTTCCAGAGTCTGTAGATGGCCCACCTGCACATGGTAAGCACACTCTGGAAGCAGTACCAGTGGAGGTGGTAATTTCATCACCTGGCAGGAGCTGACAGGGTTGGTGGAGGATATTATGAGATGGGCCTCGGTGCACATATCAGCAGGGGTTGAAAAGGTCCTGCACTGGATTGCAAAGATAATGCCATGTCCAGTATGACCCAGGGAGCTGCGACTAGAGACAGTAATGACAGTTCTGAAGGTGAGGACTAAATTCTCACTATTCTCATGCTGGACATGGTTGTGCATCCCTGTCTGTATAGTATCCTGGATGTCTTCACATTCTTCCTAACCTACCCTACCTATCTGATCCTCGCATTCCTAAGAACCTTTCCCAACATTCCTCCATGCCCCCCCAAAAATAAATAAAAAATGGACACTTGTCCCACAAAAAAAAAAAAAAAAAAATATGCCCCACACATAGATCTCCACTTTGCCAATGTGTCATCATGACACACTTGAATTGGTCCATTCAGCCATACAACATTATTCTGTTGCTGTCAGCCATCACTGGTGTGACTCTCCAAAGTCATGAAATTATGTGTACAATTGTACATTTATATTGTGAAAAAGTGGATAGCTATGGTGCCCTCCACGATCCTCCTGCATTCTTTCCCATGTATCCTACCATCTGCTTGCGAACTCCATTTTCAACATTGTCCTATCCACCCTTCTTTCAGATAATTAACATGGTCAAAAATAGATTTACATATAACACACATGGCCAGAAATGGCCCACAGAAATGCCTTTGCTTTATGGCTTTGGCATTTGAGCAGAAGTTGGCATAGTGGAACAATGCCAAGTGATGGTGAACACTGTTCAACTTCTTATTGCAAAAGTTGATAATTTCAATTTACTCCACAGTGAGCCAGTTACTTTCATGGAAATGTGCTTAAATCTGCTGCTCTATGGGAACACAGAATGAAAGCAGACTAAAGGCAGTACTATGAAACAGTTAATTTAACAGTTCTAGGTTGCTGGATATAAGGAAGTATGAGATCCTGCACATTACGTTGAAATAATTACCATTTGCAGACTGTTTTTGCATAGTGTCCTGGATTCGATTACAGCTGTAAGTCAATTTATTATATCATGGCATTTCATATTCCTATCATGTATTTAACTGGGAATGCCTGTATTTCTTTCCATATACAGCATTTCAGTAACGTTCCATTCAAATAGTGCATCAAGACATCATTTGCAAAAACAGTGCTGTCCCAACAGGGAGACTTATTAAGCCAACCTTATTCTGCTGATGTCTTTATGTCCGTTGCACTCTCCTACCCCTTATTTTTCCCTATGGCAAGCGCTGTATTATATGAGAATGACAGATTAATTATGATTTAATAAGGAAGACTAAAACATCATACATATGTTCTTACATGTCCCACACAACATATTGTTGCTATTCTTCTCCGTCTGTCTCTCTCTTTTCATGCCTTCTGCTTCAGTAAGTTGCCAATGTGGTTCAATTGCATTATTTAAATGTTGTGAAGTAATAATTCCATTGTGGATCGATGAGATAGTGTTTACACGTGTAGACAGATTTTTGACTTCTTAAAAAGGGTTCTAATCCAGCAATTAGGAAAGTTTTTCTGTGTTTTTGGTACACTATTTTATGTGTACCTGTTGGCTGCATATTGCTATGAGCCAAGATTATCCTTCTTTCATAAGCTACCATGTTCCTGCCTCTATCACCCCATCAGTATACCTTCTCCCTTCTGTAAAATTATTCTCCCACATTTGCATTTGTGCAATGTCTGGTACCAGGGAACAAATGCAACTCAGGCTAAATGAAGTACCCAGCTTATGGCAATAGCTTGTGATTTTATTGCCTTTGGCTGCATTATCCTGTTGTACTTCATGCCACTGTGCTTAGCTATGTTTATTCAGTTTAAGATACTTTTCAACAAGCTGAACAGTTGGATGTACAGATTACAGTGGTAAATATGGTAATAAAGATGAATACTTACATTTATGTTTTCTGAAATCTGCTGTCATATGTGAACTATCAGAAGTATGACTTCCTAAACGGTATACTTAGATAATACTCAGGTATAAATGTTTTTCTTGCAATGCTCTAAAGGTTTGAATTCAGATGGATGAAGAAATGTTTCAGAAGGTTTTATCTGACTCCAGTGACTGTAAATGTTGGCTACACCTTCCTTAGCATATCATTATCTTGCTTCTATTAATGTACCTGCTCTCTGTTGTTAATCCTGTTTTGTACTGATCTTTATGTGAAAATTGGCACAGGGCAACACAGGGTACTGCTAATTACCATTCTAAGTTCAACACTTCAGGATATGATTGTGCATGCTCTAATACTTCATCATCATCAGTGGAATTCAGCTTGACAGTGCTGCACTCAAAGAGTAACATAAAAAAAGAAAATCAAATAAGTATTGTTTTATGTGGCACAACCTTTGTATGTCTGCATTAATTTTATCAACACGTTATCTTGATTTTAGAATGATGTTGACAAAGTTAATTAAGTTGTTTAATGTATATCTGCTCTGCAATGTTTACATTTGCAACTGTGTTACAATTTTGGTTAACCTATTCTCACATTACCCATCACTTTTATTCTGCAGTCCACTGTGCTATGTATGACTTCCAGGTTTGTCTAGTCAATGCATATTGTGCATGTATGAGACAAGACAAGCGTGCAATCATCCTGGCATGAAGTGGCAGGAAAGTTTGATTGATAAAATGGTTTATGACAGTGAATTTCTATGGCATCCCATAATATGAAACATATCAATGTCCCTCACAGTAACACATTGTACATGAAGGACAGAATCTAAATGTTAGTAGAAAAGTATGCAATTGCATGAGACAATCATAGTGATGTTACATTGTACTGTGCACACATGTGCATTGTTTTTTTTTACAACCAGTGATGCATAGTACCATCTTTTCCAAACAGTGGATTTTTAGGAAGTATAAATCTGCTATTTCACAACACTACAGTCAGTCTTCTCTTGTGGCACTTGTGAGTAATACTGTGCTGTCTATAACTAGATAGGTGAGAGATTTGATGTTTGCATAGGAAACTTTGTGAGTGCATGTAACACTTGGTGTTGTATTCACTTCTCCTGAGGATAATGCATTTAATCCTTCACAGAGCTCTCTTATCCCACTTTTTACTGAAACATCCTCTCTGAAACACACTGATGTGGTCATTCTGACAAGAGTGCTCTTTCTCCCCTTAAGAGTCAGACTTCTCCTGTGGCACTTGCAACTACTACAATGCCCTCTAGAATGTGTAACTAGATTGGTAGGAGGTTTGAGGGTAAACACAGAAAGCTTATGTGTGAGTGTGTGTAATGCTTATGACTGTATCCATTTCCCCTGAGGAAAATTTACTTAATTCTTTACACAACACCCTTATCTCACTTTTTGTCATCCTGACAAAAGTGTCCTCTCTCCTCTTAAGAGTCATACTTCTCCTATGGCACTTGCAACAAATACAGTGTAATCTAGATTGCGTAACTACATAGATATGAGGTTTAATGCCCAACATGGGAAACTTGTGCATGTGTCACACTTGCTCTTTTGTCCATATCTCATGAGAAAAATGCATTTCTTTCTGCACACAGCCCACCTTTTACAGAAACATCCTCTCTACAACACAATGATGAAGTCATCCTGACAAAAGTGCCCTCTCTCCTTTTAAGAGGCAGACTTCTTCTGTGACGCTTGCAAGTAATATAGTGCTCACTAGATTGGGTAACTAGATAAATAGGAGGTTTGAAGCTCAATATGGGGAATTTGTGTGTGTGTGTGTGTGTGTGTGTGTGTGTGTGTGGTGTGTGTGTGTGTGTGTGTGTGTGTGTGTGTGTGTGTGTGTGTGTGTGTGTGTGTGTGTGTGTGTGTGTGTGTGTGTGTGTGTGTGTGTGTGTGTGTGATTTGGATGGGGAGTGTTTACAGTTAGGAGTGCATGTTCTCCAACACAGCTGTACTCAATCAACTTCTACTCTGGAGAAATACTTTAAACTGCTCAATGACTCCACCATCTCCTTATCACACCTTTCACCAGCACAACTTCTCTGCAGCACATGGGTGTAGTTAGGCATACTCTTTGCACTCTACTGAGTATGATTTTCTATGTATTACTTTGTATGGCCTAAATAATCCATGGTTTCTCTATGTCCACAACTGTTGAAATTAATGCCTCTAATAAGAGTTTCATAGACTGAAAAAATATGTATTTAATAGTTTTAGAGGGAAAGCGATGCAAGCATTTGTTAAATGTGGGGAATCATTTTAGTTTTTTCAAGTGAAAGGAGAGTTGGGGGCAGCAATAAGTTCACAGAATTACAAATTTATATTCCCTGGCTACATATGTAGTGCAACACACTGATGAGGAGTGAAGGATTTGGTGTAGAAGGTCTAACACAGGTTAAGTCACAGCAAGATGGAGTGAGTCCACAAAGTAAGGAGAAGCAGGAAGATCAGAAGACATCTGAAAAAGAAATATGGACACAGGAAAGAAAAATAGATTTAATATGATGTAATATTTATGCAAAGGAGAAAGAGAAACTAACCAATACAAAAAGAGCAGCACCAAAGATATTTGAAGAGAAATACAGGCAAAGGAATCCAGATATGGAAAATTTTACAATGCAAAAAATAAGAAGACAAAACGGAACAGTAGAAAAGGAGATTAGTAATGGAGAAGTTAAAGAAATAGGGTTATGGAGTACTTGTGAAATGAAGGATACAGTGTGAAAATCTAATTCAGAAAGCACCACAACAGGATAGAGCAATGGATATACAAATTAAGGGGAAAACAGTGGAACAGGAAGCAATTGGTCAGGTGCCATATGAAGATATTTTGGAGACATCCACAGGAAACCAGTATAAACGTTTACTTGAAGCTGGACAGCAAGGGAAGGAACAGGAAACTGTGGAAACTCTGATATAGTCGATGTTGAGGAGTGATAGGCCAGTGAGTTCCCATATGACAGAGCAATGGATGGCACAGGATGAAATTGAAGAGAATGTGCCACAGGAAGATGCTATAGAACTTTCTATAAAATTCCCACAAGAAATGGAAAATAAAAAAAATGTGCCCTCAGTTTAGAAGAAAACGAGCTAAGAGAAGAGTTGCTTGATTTAATAGAGATAGATAGATATATGAAGATCAATGAAAGAAATAGACTGCAGAAGGTCAATAAACCCCCAAAAGTCAGAAGTTTGATAAAACAGATGAACACAGTAATTAGGACTGTCCATAGAGATCCATGCAATATAATAGAAGTAAACAGGATATATTACTGTGAAGATAAATTAATAGCTGATAAAGTTCTACCACAAGAACACATGGTAGTGAGGGAAAGAAAGGGGACAAATCGAATACCATCATGGAAATATTGAATAGAGAAAACTTATAAAGCAATTAAGACAAGAAGTGTCACTGCTAGAAGGATACAGAAGAGGAAACAGATCAACAAAAATACTAAGATAGAAGTGATAAAAGCAATGTGCAGTATTAGAACAGACTAGAATCTATCATGCACTATCGCAAATAAACTAAAAATCTCAGCACAGGCAGAAAAACTTAGAAAATACGCAGATCAATATAAAGGAAAAGTACAAAATATTCAATTTATTGATGACCCAAAAAAGTTTTATAGAGAATTAGGAAATAAGGTAAAAGGAATTGAAAGACTGGCAAAAAAAGAAGAAATAAATACATTTTGGAGAAGTTATCTATGAAGATCCTGTGGAACATAACAAAGATGCTAAATGGATAGATAAAGTAAAAGAAAAAAATAAGAAGTTTAAAGGTACAGGATATGTAATGGGATGAAGTAACAGCCAGAGAGATTGAAACAAAGTTAAGAAAAGCCTCTAATTGGAAAACCCCAGGCCCAGATGCAGTACCTAACTTTTGGCTAAAAGTATTAACAACTTTGCACGAAGATTTAGCCATGAATAAGAACTATTTATACCCGCACCCCAAACAAGACACCAACCTGGCTAACAACAGGAAGAACAATGGACCTATTTAAGAGTGAACCTGCAAGCTGCCCTAAAAAATTATTGACCAATAACTTGCCTTCCAATGACATATAAACTATACATGGGAATTGATGCCAACAGAGTTTATAGTCATTTAGAAGAAAACTCAGTTATGGCAGTAGAACAAAAGGGCAATAAAAGAAAGTCATATGGAACAAAGGATCATTTGTTGTTAAATAAAGTCATAGTGGAGAACTGTAAAAAAGGGAAGAATCTAAATATGGCATGGATTGACTACAAAAAAGCATTTGATAGTATCCCAGAGTGCTTAAAAATGGATAAGATACACCATACACTGATCGTCAACATTACAGTGAACATGAAACAGTGGCAGACCACTTTGCAATTAAGCCATGATAAATGACAAATTATTATTCCAGGGATAAAAATTCAAAGGGGGTTATTCTAGGGTGACTTTCTGTCACTGCTGCTATTCTGCTTTGCCCTTACCCCATTAAGCTGCCTACTTAACAGCTTAGACTATGGCTATAATTTGGCTCCTAAAAAACAACAACGTGTAAAGACTTATTTTCTTCTCTTTGTCAATGATTTAAAACTGTATAGCTCATCAGATGAGGAAGTAAAAGCACAACTGCAAGTTGTCAAAACTTTTTCAGATATAGGAATGTCATTTGGTCTTGATAAATGTGCAAAAGCAACCTTTAAAGTAGGAAAACTGCAGCACCAGGAAAACAGTGTGGGACAAGAATGTGATATAAAAGAACTTGAGCAAGAGGGAGTGTATAAATATTTGGGAACTGATGAAGGATCAACAATAAAACATAAACAAAAGCAATTAAAACTAGTAAGCAATACTTTAGAAGACTTGCACTGACATCTAGGAACAAAATCCAAGCCATAAACCATTTTGCTGTTCCTGTCCTAACTTACAGTTTTGGATTGAGTGATTGGCCCCAAAACATGTTGGATAGATTAGATAGGAAAACAAGCTTCATGCTCACTAAATGATTTATAAATATCAGTGTATACCAAGATTATATATTCTCCGTTCCGAAGGAGGAATGGGCCTCCTTGAAATTGATTACATGTATAGATCTGCAATTGTGGGACTCCACACATATCTGCTGACCTCACAAGACCCAAATGTAGTGAATGTTTTGAAACATGAGAATAAATCTAAGATAACATCTCTGCTTAATCTAGCAGAAGCATATCAGCGTCAAGCACGAATGGAAATCAAATGAGAAGTAAATAAAATCAGGCAGCAACTGAATGTGCCAAAAAACAAAAGAAAGAATATAAGATGAAGGACCAGATGAGAAGGCAGGAAATGTGGAAAATGCATAAATATAGTTGAAAGTATAGAAAACTTCTGGAAGAACCTCATGTTGATCATGAATGAATGCAGGAATGGTTAAGTAGAGGCAAATCCAAATCAAGAGATGAAAGGTTAATATTGACTGTTCAAGATAGTGGGCTATGTACACACTGCTTTACAAAGTCCATTGAACATGTGGGAGAAACAGACAAATGCAGGTTTTGTAAAATCGAATTGGAAACAGCTGCACAGCTTGTTGCTGGGTGTGACATATTAATGGCAGAAGGACTGTATACTGAAAGGCATAATAATGTGGCAAGACTGTTGCACTGGGGATTGTGCGAACATTATGGTACTGAAGTGGCTGAAAAACACTGAAAACATGAGCCATAAAGCATAATAGAAAATGATAAAGTTTACATCACTTGGGATCACCCATTATCAACAGATCAGAAGATAGATGCTAGAAAACCGGATCTAGTGGTCCATGAAAAGAAGACAAAAGTAGCATTGATCATTGAAATTTCCACACCCAGTGACTACAGTGTCTTGCATACAGAGACACAAGGTCATAAAATATCAGAATCTGTAGATAGAAATGAGAGCAATGTGGAAGAAAGATATCCAGACAGTTCCAATAGTAGTAGGAGCAACAGGTCTTATAAAAAAGAATCTACAGTTGTATTTAGATATGTTACCAATACATGTAATCCCATATGAATTGCAGAAAGATTCATTACTGGGCACATTGTGGGTGCTGCAAAGAGTACTTTTCTGGCTGACATCAAAGATTGAAACAATACTAATTTCATGAACTTTAATCATACTTTGACTTAGGAATGGGGTCCATTCCCACCATGGTATTAGAAACCCAAAAGACTTGGAGAAATTAAAAGTCAGACCTACTGTGACACTTGTGTTTCTTACACAATTCTTTAGAATGTGTAAATAGATAGGCAGGAGGTTCAAATACAGCAGAGCTTAAGCTCTATGAGTGTGTCCATGACTGTAAATGAATTTAGGATTGGTTTACACATATTTGCAGCAGAAACATTTACAACCCCAGATGGCTGTAAAAGTCATTTTAACAAACACATCACCTTCCCAATACACTACTGATGTCATCCCTTCATAGATGCTGTATGCCTTACTTGTAATATTCTCCTGTGGTACTGGCTGCTGATAATGAGCTGTACAGATGGTAAAACTTGATCGCTTAAATAGTGTGACTGTGATTACTAACCTATACTGCTGGTAACTTCACACTCACCTTTATGCATACTTCCACATATGAGATAGATTTACAGTGCCACACAGTTACAGTAGCTCATCCTAGCATCCCAAGGGAAAATAACTTTTTGGCAACACAATGATTACATAATGCTAACATAACTGCAGTATCTCACAGTTGGAGTGCAAATTCTCCTGTGTTGTGTGACTTTGATACTTTGCTTTGTACATTGTGCAGTTACATATGTAGGATGTTTGAGGCCAGCTGTATGTGTGTCTTTCACCCTTATACTGTGTATACTACTCTTCAAATACATATATGATGTGTAGCTGTGCAGTGTTATTGTGCACTTTCACCACTTTTGAGTATAAACATCCAGCTAGTAAACAGTGGTGATGTCATCCATTTAACTGTGCACTGTCCAAGTTGTACCTCAGGATGTTATGCGGTGCTTGTGATTCAGGGACTAATCTGTAGTTTGTGATCTTAGGTAGTCAGTTCATATCCAGCCATTACTGCCCAGACTATGTTGTGCCAGTCTTATTGTGACTGTACATGTCATTAACACTGTTGTCAAACACATCTGCTGTATATACATATAGATGTTCTTTCTTCTTACAAAAAGCTATGATAATTTCTCATAGCAATGCTTGTATTCAGAGTAATAATAACATGTGATTACATTTCCCTTACATAAGATCTGCAGAAATTATTATCCTCTGGCATGAGGGAATGAAACATTATTCTATATGTTGTTGCCTTAGTAAAGCAATTACAGGGACATGTATCCCTTGCAGCAATCACATGATGCAATGCCTTGACATACCAACATAGCTCACAACTGTAGTGATACTTCTACTGTGGTGCATTCATCCTATACAGTATCTTTTATTTTCTGTTGTCAGATGCTCATGTGTTCAACATCCACATTTAGTGACTGTTAGCATCATTAGGCCTTACAGTGTAATGCATTAATAGCATCAACTACAGTTATGATGTGAATATTTACAATGGGACAGGCCTCCACAATCCCTTTTATCTAAAAGAGATTGTTTACACCACATACATAGGATGTAGTAAGTTAGCATAGGTATGGTGTTACACTTGTTTTAAGACTTCTACTGTGGCACTTGTGGTTCATCCACATGTCATTAGTCTGTAGAGTGACACAGCTGGCTGTTCAATTCCTGAAAGGGCTACATTATATGAATGTACTGATGTTATATAACACCATTGTATCCAGCTATTCTTCTCTGTTTTTATGTTGGACCATGATTTATCAGCAAAGGTTGTAAATGCATGGCAGTGAAATGGTTACTTGGGGCATGTCATGCTGTGAATGCTCCTGTGGCATGTGCATTGAGTACTGACATGTATAGCATCTTTACACAGATATACTGTGGTTAATTTCTGGGACAATGTGTGCACTACATTTTATTTATTTCCAGTTTGATGACCGGGGAGGTCCACTGGGCTCAAGGAGCCCATTTTCAGTGGAAGACCGGGGAGAAAAGCTTCATATTACATAGTAAAAATAAGCAAAATGTAATATTATATAGTAAAACTAAACAAAGTATAATAGCAAAATTGAAGAACATGCATTACATACTTACATACTAGATTAGAGAACAAGTTGTACAGAGGTTAAGTTGTTCAGAGGTTGTAAAGCATCTGTAAATGGTTATAAAGCAACTAACATTTGTAAGATCTACTTCTTCTCTTTTGGCTGTTCCTGTTAGGGGTTGCCACAGCAGATCATCTGTTTCCATTTCTTCCTGTCCTCTGCATATTGCTATGTTACACCAACCACCTGCATGTCCTCTCTCACCACATCCATAAACCTTATCTTAGACCTTCCTCTTTTCCTCTTACCTGGCAGCTCCATCCTTAGCATCCTTTTCCCAATATAAACAGCATCCCTCCTCAGCACACATCCAAACCAAAGCAGTCTCTCCTCTCTGACTTTGTCTCCAAACCATCCAACCTGAGCTGACCCTCTGATATACTGATTCCTAATCCTGTCCATCCTTGTCACACCCAGTGCAAATCTTAACATCTTTAACTCTGCCACTTCCAGCTCAGACTCCTGCCTTTTTGTCAATGCCACCGTCTCCAACCCATACAACATAGCTGGTCTCACTACCATCTTGTAGACCTTCCCTTTCACTCTTACTGGTACTCGTCTGTCACAAATCACTCAACACTCTTCTCCACCCATTTCACGCTGCCTGTACTCTCTTCTTCACCTCTCTTCCACATTCACCATTACTCTGAACTGTTGATCCCAAGTACTGAAACTCATCCGCCTTCGCCAACTCTACTCCTTGCATCCTCACCATTCCTCTATCCTCTCTTTCATTCACACACATATTGTCTTAGTCCTGACGACCTTCATTCCTCTCCTCTCTAGAGCATATCTCCACCTCCCCAGGGTCTCCTCAACCTGGTCCCTACTCTCACTACAGATCACAATGTCATCTGCAAACATCATAGTCCATGGGGCCTCCTGTTTGATCTCGTTTGTCAACCTGTCCATCACCATTGCAGATACAAAAGGGCTTAGAGCTGATCCTTGATGTAATCCCACCTCCACCTTAAACGCATCTGTCACTCCTACTGCAGACTTCACCACTGTCATACTACCCTCGTACATATCCTGTACCACTCTTACATACTTCTCTGCCACTCCTGACTTCCTCATACAATATCACAACTCCTCTCTGGGCACCCTATCATACACTTTCTCCAAGTCCACAAAGGCACAATGCAACTCCTTCTGACCTTTTCTATATTTCTTCATCAACAGTCTCAGAGCAAACATTGCATCTGTAGTGCTTCTTCCCAGCATGAAACCATACTGCTGATCACTAATCATCACCTCCCTTCTTAACCTAGCTTCTACAACTCTTTCCCATAACTTCAAGCTGTGACTAATCAGTTTTATCCTCCTGTAGTTACTACAGCTCTGCACATAACCCTTATTTTTAAAAATAGGTACCAAAACACTTTTTCTCCACTCCTCAGGCATCCTCTGACTTTCCAAGATTTCATTAAACAATCTGGTCAAAAACCCCACTGCCATTTCTCCTAAGCATCTCCATGCTTCCACTGGTATGTCATCTGGACCAACAGCCTTTTCATTCTTCATCCTCTTCATAGCTGTCCATACTTCTTCCTTGCTAATCTGTTTCACTTCCTCATTCACTATCCCCACATCATCCAACTTTCTCTCTCTCTCTCTCTCTCTCTCTCTCTCTCTCTCTCTCTCTCTCATTCTCTTCATTCATCAGCCCTTCAAAGTACTCTTTCCATCTGCTCAACACACTCTCCTTGCTTGTGAGTACGTTTCTCTCACTATCCTTTATCACCCTTACCTGCTGCACATCTTTCTCAACTCGGTCCCTTTGTCTAGCCAATTGGTACAGGTCCTTTTCTCCCTCCTTAGTGTCCAACCTTTCATACAATTCTCCATATGCCTTATCCTTAGCCTTCGCCACCTCTCTCTTTGCCATGCTCCTCATCTCCTTATACTCCTGTCTACTTTCTTCATCTCTTTGACAATCCCACTTCTTCTTCGCCAGCCTCTTCCTCTGTATACTCTCCTGTACTTCCTCATTCCACCACCAGGTCTCCTTATCCTCCTTCCTCTGTCCAGATGTCACACCAAGCACCTTTCTAGCTGTTTCCCTTACCATCTCTGCTGTAGTTACCCAGCTATTTGGTAACTCTTCACTGCTCCCCAGTGCCTGTTTTAACTTCCACCATTGATCCTTGGCACTGCTCTCATACTTGTCCTCCTCTTCTTGATCACCAATGTCATCCTACAGACCACCATTCTATGCTGCCTAACTACACTTTCCCCTGTCACCACTTTACAGTCTCCAATCTCCTTCAGACTGACCCTCCTGCATAGGATATAATCTACCTGTGTGCATCTTCCTCCTCTTGTACGTCACCCTATGCTCCTCCCTCTTCTTAAAAAATGTATTCACCACAGCCATGTCCATTCTTTTCACAAAATCCACTACCATCTGACCTTCTGCATTCCTCTCCTTAACACCAAAGATGGCAGTAAATAAAAATTCGTCCCAGAAAAGGGGAGAATAAAGGTGGAAAGTACATTATTTACAATGTATACATTCATGATATTGATGTATTCAGAGAGAGGCAGTTGTATAATAGAAAAAGTGGAGATCATACATTACATTTTAGGGACGTGTTGTTCTTTGTTAAAGAGCATCTAAATTTGTATGTTGGCAGTAGTGAGAATCATTCCCAGGTGAGGGAGAGAGAAGACAGAGAGTATACTATTTACAATATATACATTCAGGATACAGATGTTAGATTACATTATATTCAGAGTGAGGGAGTTGTTTAGGAAATCAGTATGGAGTAGAGTTACTTGTAGTAGAGCTACTAGTAGGTTAGGTAGGAAGAGTGTAATTACATTTCCAATTATGGTAGAGGTAGGAGTGGAGCTGGGTTTTAAAGTGTTCAAAGTTTTCAGAAATTCTTAGAGAGGGTGGGAGAGAATTCCATTTTAGCTAAGGAAAAGGATAGGAGAAGCTAGACAGGGGTCCAGGGAAGTAAATAGTGTGGGAAGAAATAGCCAGGGAATTGTTATGGCTAGGCTTGCATAGGCACTAGGGCTGATAGCCTAGTACCAACCTATGAACCTATGAACCTAACCAGCGGGACGGTTTGGTTTGTTTACAGTAATTCGATTTTGGTGGGCAGATCTTAGAGTTCTGTGTGGGGTGTATGATGGTAAGATGTTAGTTAATGCTGGGCATTTAGTTGGTTTAAAATTAGCTTGTGGGCTGTAGTGAGTTGGAGGTAGTCAAGGTAGTTGGGAATTTCTAGCCAATTTAGCAGGTGAAGAGATGTACAGTGGTAGGAGAAGTATCTGGATTTCATGGCGAATTTTGAGATTTTGTTGTAACAGATTTCCAGTTTGGAAGAGATAGAGGAAGATAGGTTGGTTAGTAGGGGCACACCATACAATAGTGATGGTAGTAAGTAGGTAGTGGTGAGTGTCTGTCTTGTAGAAGGAGAGAGAAAGTGAGAGTTTCTGTACAGCATACCAAGTTTTTGATGAAACCAGCTTCCTTGTCAAGGACGCATTGCTGTTATACTGCTCACTGTTGTGTGGACAGTAACATGTTTAGCTCCTTTCCACATTCTGACTAAATCTGATTGTTCATATTATACTTGTAACTCCTTTCTTAATGCTCACATAGTTATTTGTGACAGTCTATATTGCTATCTGATATGGCACATGCAGTCAATACAGTGGTCAGGAGAAACCCTTGGTTGATAGGCAGGGGTTTGAATCTGGTAACATCTGTCTGTCAGACAACAGTGGCTTACACACAGACAATAATTATGGCACAATCAGAGTATACCATGCATATGTATGAAGGCGCGCTGCCATGCTCTAAAACAGACATGGTTACATGTACAAGTGCAGGGGGTGATATACACACCCCCTGCACTCCAGAATTGCCTTTTGGCAATTTAAAATGAGCAAGAATGCTCATAACAATCTGGTCAAAGCCATAAGGGACAATTGTTCCCACCAAGGCAAATGTTGATAGAATAACACACTTAGCATAAGCACATAGCGCACACCTCCCAACCCGTCAGAGTAAGGAATGTGGACAAAGCAAAAAGGGACAATCATCCCGCAAATCAGAAAGTTGATAGAATAACAGGTTTAGCATTATCAGGGATATTCTGAAGGGTACAAATAAAAAACACAAGTAATTTTTTTTTAATAAATGCGATAAAGTTTAAGCATAGTTGTGCAGGTGTGCCTGTTGTTTAGCTATGCTTAGTCCAGCTTAAACAGCACAAGAAGTTAAATAGCAAGAGACATCCCACTTAAGGAGTACTGCAATAGTGTAGTGGTTAGAGCATATGCTTTATAAGCAGCCATTCCTGGTTTGATCCCCACTGTTACCAATTTACATTTTACATGTGAAAGCAGTACATAAACATTTTATTTTTTTTATAATTAGCTACTAAATAACACATATTTGTTAACCAGAGTACTGTAGTAGGTCTAGATGTGAAGTCTCAGTTTAATAAAGTTGTGAAACCCACATATAAATACAAATGCCCCATACAGTATAGTCACACATGAATAAATGTGATGAAAGCACATTGGGGGATGTCAGGGACAGTAAACACATTTTTAATATGTAATGAATGATGAATCAATCCCCTGCATCAGATAGTTTATAAAATAAAAAATAAGCAATGCTAAGCCTTACACAGCTCTGCTTACCAGGTGTAAGCATTGTGTAAATATGACTGCTAAGCAATGAGTAGCCCAGCTAAGTGGATTGCCCATTGGTAAGCAGTGCTGAACCTGTCCCTTTAAGCACTGCCAACCTTAGCTAAGCAGGTTTGCCCATAGCCTAGCATAGCTCGGGTCTATATTACATCGTCAAACGCACAGGAGTTTGAATGATGTAATATCGAACTAAGTCTGAAACCCAAAAAGTACGAAATCACAGAACAGCGATTTTTTTTCCCAGGGAAAAAAAATCGCTGTTCCGGTACAAAAAAAAAAAATGTACACTTTAAACTTAAATTAAGTTGTGCCCCCCCACCCCCTACTAAAATATACCAACTCTGATATCACACCACACAGGAGGAAATAGCAAAGCCGTGAAAACAGCCCACTGATTTTTTCCCAGGGAATAAAATCGGTGTTCCACGGCTTTGCTATTTTCTTATTTTGAAGATTTGGGTTCGATATTACAACATTCAGACTCCTGTGAGTTTGAAGTTGTAATATAGACCCGCTTAGCTCAGCAGATTCGAAACCATCCAATCACGGCCAAGGATGGGAAATCGGCTGTATTTAAACCCCACAGGCGGGAATACAGCTCATAACTGGTTGCAGCTTCCCACTGTTGACAGTATGGCAGGTGTTGGTGAGAGCATGTGCTTCCGGGCGCAGCACTGGGGCATACAAGAGTCCAAGGTCATGGCAGGACTCCTGGTAATTAACCATGATGAGAGACTGCTGCAGGGCCAGTAGCAGGGCTCCCAATATAAAGCAGAAGCCTGGGACCATCTCACCTGTGATCTCACCAGTGCCACTGGTATCCCTCGGACTGGTGAGTAGGTCCGGCACCACTATGCCAACTTGAAGCAGAGAAAGAGGGAGCTCTTGGATGAGTGTGTCCAAGAAGCAAGGCAGAGGAGTGATGTCCCAGCAGTATGTAAGTATTCATATCAATAACTCTTTAACAAAGTCCAGTCTGTGCATGTGATGGATAGGTATGGCTAAATATTTCTCAATTCCCTTTACAGCTGCAGCTGAGCGGGCTGTGAATCAGGAAGCCCATGCCAGTAGACTGCAAAGGCTGCATTGCGAGGCTGGTGAGTAACAATCCTGCTTGTAGTAGTCATACCAAATAAATATAAAGTAGTAGAAAGTCACCTGGCAGTATAAAAAATGTATATGGGTTGTACTGAATAAACCAGACAATATGACAGTAATAGTCCCATATAGGTGATATTTCAATAAAACTGTAACTGCCTGGCAATAAAGTTCTAAATTCTGGACTGGTTGTGTTTACTCTAGTATTGTATGGCATTTAATGTTGCAGTCTCTGAATAGTAATGTTGTGTTAACCACTGTTACCCACAATGTACTACATAAAAATATGTCTAGGAATGTTTGTATAAGACTTGTAAGCACAGGGTCTGATTGTACAGCCAAGAGAGACTTAGACAGAAAACACTGAATGACAGAAAACACTGAATGAACAGACAGCAATTTCTAAATAGCTCACTCTGATGAAACTCAAATTGTTGTATTTTTAGCACAGACAGCCATGGTTCGAATCCTGGCAGTGGTAGTAAGCTGTATGCATAATCATACCTCTCAACTGTATGGATTTTCCCAGAATGTCCAGATATGTGGCTAATATTTTTCGCCTGTTCCTCTTTTTTCCTGCCAAATCAGTGGGATGATCTCAAGATTGTAGTCACTAAATAATGACATATATTTGTATCAAATCCTTCAGAAAATGTATATTAAAACAAATACTGTTACTCTAGCAATTGTCTAAAAGTTTGTAAGAGCAATATTCAAAATATGTCCCTATTTGTACCCCCATGTTGTCAAGCTTTGTCCAGATGTTGTCCATTAAGAGATTGAGAGGTATGTGCATAATTACAACTAGGAATCGGGGAATATGTGTAGAAACAGTCAGGTAGTGTTAACAAATATTCCCTCCACAGGTCTACCAGGTAAGAGAAGTAGAATTCAGCTATAAGACAGTTGAAGTATACACTGTGTACAAACATACCACTGCCCAAACCAAGGCCATAGGTTATTGTAATAATACCTGTACCTTAATGATTAGAGCAATGATCATTAAAGTTGTGAGTACTGCAATGATATATAAGTTGTTAATTGACACCTCTTTCTCCCCCCACCATATCTGCAACAATAATCTAAAGACACAAATCAATGGGTATGTTTACACCAAACCTACTGTTGGGACATATGTCCTATTGTTCAACAAATATTAAAATGTGTTTCTATTAATGTTCCATATTGAAATACTATCATTGGTGGTCTGTTGTTATCAATGTAACCTGCATGCTGTTGTAATGGCCATTGTGGTTCCATCTATGCATGTGTTCTGTTTGCTATGCAACTGTTCCAAATCTGGTGTTTTGGGTTAAGGGGAATATCTATACATGCTGTTATAACTAATCCTGGATTGTGTTGACTATTACTAACCCACATATGTTCTAAAACTGCAACACCATAGCATGTTTGGGAAGGCCAGTCCCAGCGGACTCACCACTCCCAACTCATCTGATCATGGCACCAGGCCCCAGCACATCCGGGACCCACCCTGGGACTTCCTGGTCTGCTGGTCCTGCACCATCTTTGGATGGAACTGCCTCAGGGGATGGGCCTCAACCCCCTGGGAGCGGACAGGATCCTGTCACCCGAAGTTAGGTCCAGGGATTGGTGCATAGCGAGCTCTGCAGGGAGTTTGGAGATCTGCTAAACCAGCTTGAGGGCCACGGGGTGCATTTAAAGGGTCAGCCTGCCCCTCGTGCTCAGCCCCCAGCACAGCCACCTTCGGAGCCATGAAGGTGCATGGTGACTGCCCATGGGTGGGGACTTCATTCCCCCCTGTTTCCATTTGGGGGCTCATGGGATTCCAATTTTCAAACACCCCCGTCCAAGGTGTTTACCCCCCAAGTGTCATATACCACTCCTGTATGCTGTCTTGTCTGTCTTTCTACCCAAACTGCCTCCCCAAATATACCTGCTATCCTTCCCTAACATCCCACTCTCACCTTAAAAAAAAAGGGCAATCTCTTCCCAAAAAAAAAAAATTCCACCCCTACATAGCTATCCATTTCATACCCGTCCTGCACATCCCTAGCTACTTTCCCTATTGTCCTTCACTCTTTGTGCCCCCTTTTTCTACCACTTTCCTATCACCCCTTTTTTCTTTTCTTTTAAAGAAATTAGTATGGGGAAAGCAGGAGTAAGCACTTTTAAGCAGTAGTAAGCTGGTTTAATCCTGTTTGCACAGCGCTAAGCAATGCCTACACAGGTTAAGCACTTTTCATGCTAACTGTATATAAGCATATTTAACCAGAAATTAGCATTGCTTACCGCCACGCAAACCTGTGCAAACTTGCATGCAACTGCTTAAAAGTGCCTTAATCACTCTGTATCCAACAGCTCTTGTTCTGCCCAGCAACAAAATAACCAGCCCTTGCAAGTCTCAAACCCAGAACCATGCACACCATAGGCACAGCCATTTGAGCGGTAGATATGTGTGATGTTTTCTCAAATATATCATGCAGCACAGTCATTCAACAGCAGGGAAAATGTATATGTATATATATATATATATATATATATATATATATATGTAAACATACATGTCTATACATCTATATCTAATCTATATGTATATATATATATATATATATATATATATATATATATATATATATATATGTGTGTGTGTGTGTGTGTGTGTGTGTGTGTATTGCATTTGGACATCAGATCCACACTCTGAACCTCTCAATGCAAGACATCTGAACAAAGGCACTGTAAATGGGGGTAAAGGGGCCCAAAATAGGGATCTCTTGCAATTATTGCCATTATCCCTTCCTCCACAGATGAACTGATCTGCCTTGCAACAAAATAATCAGCACTTGCAAGTCTTAAACCCAGGACCCTGCACAACATAGCCACAACAAGTTACCAGTAAGCCATCTCAGCTGCAAGATGCTGGGATGATTTCTCTAACAAATCATGCAGAATAGTCAGTCTATCATAGGGAATATACAATGTGGAAGCACTAAACATTCTAATGAAACATATATACACACACACACACACACACACACACACACACACACACACACATATATATATATATATATATATATATATATATATATATATATATATATATATAAAAATACACAAATGCATACATATATAAATATATAAATACTTATAGATATATATATAAAGAAAGTATATATAGAGAGTGCACAGCATATCAGACACCCATTATTCCTACAGTTGCCACCTTTTCAAATGGCCAGTGTCTGATTCTTTCCTACAAATGAGAATTATTGCATGAAACATATACCCACACACAATGCAAAGGACATGACACCACACTCAGTTTGCATACATATAAATGTTTGTGTACTATTTCAGTTGTGTATGCCATTTCTTATAGCATTTAGGTGTTTGAAATACATAACTGATTAATGCAACTCTCAATGAAAACAGATGATACAGTAATCTGCAACACATAACATACCTCTGCTGTCTAGGCTAAAGCCTTCAAGTAGTACAACAGTGAAAAACACACTTGCTTGAAGATGAGAATTGATCAACCCTTAATTACAGATGCAGTTCAACAGCCTCCAATTACACTCTGTGCTCAACCAGTTGGCACAATGTAAATGTATCCATTACATAATGCTTAACTTGAAACATCACTATCACACTGACAAACAGAACTGTGTGCAAGACAGTAAGCTCTAGCCCACCATTGTTCCATGGTGAAACATATGAAAATGTATAGCCATATACCTTAATGTTTCTTATTACTGATATCCCTCACATGTTGTAACAGCCTAAATTAAAAACATTCACTACCCCACAAGGACATGTAACAGTGTTCTCCATACACTAATCTCCAGACTGTACAGGGTCACACATGTTGTATCCAGCTGTAGCCCTCATATATATGGACCCTACCCCACAAGTTGTGTGGGAGTCCACAACATCAATGGAATGATAGCAGGAATGTCAGCACTAAATAATGATAGACCATTAACTATCAACCTCTTACTGCATGACATCTGGACAAAACCTGATATATAGGTGGAGGACAGAGGCTGAAACACAGGGCCATATTTGCAATATTGCTGTTATACACTGTGGAAGTTGCTGGTGTTACAGGATTGGTTGCAACATACCCTTACTCAGGAATATGAAGTCAGGAACACAAATGGATGTTGCCATGTTCTGATAGCAATCAACGGAGAGAATGCCACTGATATATCAGGGACAAGATCTGCGTGGGGAAAAGACAAAACATAACAGCAAATCCTCTGACCATCATGTGGATAGGCCCACAGTTGAGAGCTATGCAAAGAGACTGCATTCCATGCAAAACTAGCAGTATTCAAAGCATATAACAGCAATACTCACACACTGTTCCTAGGTCTGGAACCTTATACAAACATGTAGTTGGTCTGTGTCCACAAGTACTGATGTAAGAGGTATAGTTACCTGCTGTCTGTAACACCGCTGCCCACACACAGGAAGGATGTCTTCTATACAGGAAAGGTAAAGGGACAATGCCCACACTGTCACTGCATACAACAAAATAAAATTTGTACTGCTACTGATTGTTGCACTGTCATGACACTGATATGGGTACTACAGTAGGCATGCTTATCATGTAGTAATCAGAGAAGTGTACAACTGTGTTATGACCCACTATCTATGCCTACCACTAACAGCTATATCAACACCCATATATACTGGATATCAAAGTGTACACACCCTTGTTGGAATGCTAGGTCTGTGTGCTGTATGCTAATGAGACCACAGAAAGTCATGTCAAAATGTTTCTCATCTTATATGTGACCCATAACCTGTAAAATCATATTTAAAAAGAAACAAAGCTGTTTCATGGAAGGTGAGCAACCATTGCCAAGTGAAGATGTGATATGACGTTAGAGTACAAACCAAGACAAATGGATGCTGCAATCA
This sequence comes from Protopterus annectens, assembly GCF_019279795.1. Taxonomy (NCBI): domain Eukaryota; kingdom Metazoa; phylum Chordata; order Ceratodontiformes; family Protopteridae; genus Protopterus; species Protopterus annectens. The sequence goes on from NC_056731.1 coordinate 900,124,926, forward strand.
TCTCAGCAGGTGTTTACACAACATACCAGTGTAAGGGTGTGCACACACATTCACCTGGCTTACTGTACTGAGTATTACTTCCCATATGCTGGAGGGACAGGTTCATAACCCATAGAGTGCCCATGCTATGGAATAGACTTCCCATACATGTCAAGCAGAGCACCTCACTGGCCCTTTTCAAGTGAAATCTTGACGAGTGGATGGGAAATAGAAAATTCACCACAGGGTCACTCCAGTGGCTTTACTCGATATTGGCACTGGGAACTAAGGTTGGATGGCACAATGCCAGGGTAATCCCATGGGCTAGGCTTGTAAAGGCTCCAGGGCCATTAGCTTAGTACACACCTGTGAACCTATGAACCTATATAGTTCCACAGGACAGGTTGTTATGTTCCCTATTGAAGTGAGCAGGCTATAGGACACATCACACGTGGGGATTGTGTTGACATGTGCTTTTGTGGGGTCATGTTCCAACTGCACAAGTACCATGCATTGTAACAGGGGTGTGCACACTTCATATCCACTGTAGCTATATGGAATCAGCAGTACCTTACCTGTACGACCATCCTCCACCAACGATAGAGTAATCCCCCTTGGTGGACACCACCAAGACACAAAGCACATAATGGGTTGTTATAGTGGCTATACAGGGACACATAGGTGCAGACCACAACTTGGAAGCAAGTGCACCTCTATCGTAGCAAGCATGTAGGCTCACAGGTGACCTCCTGTAAGGCTGACTATGACTAGAAATCAGACATATGCAAACCACCAAGGCCAGTTGCAACCATGTCTACACATATGTACTCAGCCTCAGAGCCAGTAACACAAGTCAACCTGTACTGGGGGGTAAAGCACACCTCATACACACATGCCATGGATACAGGCAACCTGCATCAGACAGGATAGGTGTGAACAGTGGCACCCTGTCCACAACAGTAGTACAGGGGGATATGCACATCACCCACTGCCCACATCAGTGGTGAGCATGGACATAATGACAACTGATGGCAACAACAGCAAGTCTTCATGTGGCATGAGAACATCACAGTTTTTCTCCTACATTAACACAGGTATGTGTTCACCATCCCATCAAACACTACAGTCAAACACACTCATGCCACCATCCACACACCATCCACATGGAAGATGGCCACTATCATCCCCCTACACAGAAATGAATGGTGTGTAGTGGATTATGCCATTAAGTGTCCAACATTGGGGGAACTGGACAGGTCAGGTCCAGGAGTGTAATGCAAGATGTACAAGCCATGATAGCTTACAGTGTTATGGTATAGTCTGGATAATTTGCAAGTAATACCCACTGTTGATGTGCACATGGACAACTGTATGAGGTCCTCTGACCTTTTTTCCTGTTTATGTCTTCCAGGTACAATGTCCCGGGAATGCCTGCCCGCATACACACCCCTGGAAAATGATTCTATAATCCGGTTCCTTATAGTCCATCATGCCATCCTCTTCAGGTGCAGGGCCCAGGATCTGCAGCAGAGGACCGCCCTGTGGAATGAGCTGATCCACAGGGTAAATGATGTTGACCTGCACAACAGCAATTATGAGCAGTTGAAGCATTGCTGCATGGATCTGATCCACCACGCCTGTCAGTGTGCCGCTGCAGTTAGGAGGGACCAGCTAGCCACAGGTGGAGGTCATGCCATCCAGCCCCCACTGACACATGCTAAGGAGCTCCTCACCAGCCTTGTGGCACATGCCTGCCAGCCAAGCCAGCAAGCTGAAGACAGAATTGTGAAGGTGGATGCCACCCACACAATGGATGAGGATCATGCAGGTAAGGCCCTAGGGCACATTAGTAGACCACTGTTGCTTATCCATTTTCATCTGTAAAGTATCAACATGCATATGTCAGATAAGATAGTCTGTTGTTGCAGTGTAGTAATGAACAGATGTGCATAATCTCTAGTATTGTGATTTTGTACTGTTGATGTGCTGAAATGCTGTTCCCACCCTGTACCAATCCCAGAGGTGTGGCTACTGACATTACGTCTCTCACACAACTATTTTGGTCCCTCTGGTATACAACTGGGGCAGCAGCCTATAGCTGGTGAGTATGGAGTTGTTTTATTCAGGTTTGCCAATACACCGGCCATGTTATGACCATGCTATTTGCCATGCACATCTTTAAGACACCTACCCATAATGCATGCTGTACATGTTCACTTATTGTTGCTGTTAACTGTACTGCATCACTGTGGTCACCATGGTGGCATATCTGAAGGGTATGTATGAGTCCTGCAGTATACCTAACAACCTGTCAGTTCAAGATGTGTGGACAGAGATGAAACATTACCCTTATACAGTGGCTACAACAGAGTATATACCACTATTACAATGGCAACTGTTCGTGATCTAAACAACTACAAATCACAATACCACATTCCACACCTTTTACAGTCTGTAATGTGATCCTAACATGAGCAATGAATGTGTAATATGGAATCCTATGTTAGGACAACAAATATGGGGAATACATACCTTAACATACACTGGAAGCATATGTGTGCACACACTCCAAATAACATATTGTGGAAGCAGCTTGTGAGGTACTGGCAGCATTCACTCTTCTTGAGTACACACCTTCCATCAAGTACAGGGCCTCAATGTCACACCATGTAATGGTCTGCTGTCCAAGAAGTATGTCCATGACATTTACCCACTCACCTGCAACAGAGGCGGCCATGGCTTGCACACATCTTACAAACCATGAAATGGATCCCACACCCGAAAGGTAGCACTCAGGAGTGGGAAAAGTAGCCTTACCTCACCATTGCATATATCATGGCAAACAGTGCAGACAGTCATGTATGTCTGTATGAAGTATGGGACAACATTAATGTAGAAAATAAACAGATGCCCATCCAAAACAGATGACAACACATGTTGCAAACTGGTCATGGAGGCTGCCCAGAAACATGCAGCAACACTGAGAAACTTGCAGGAATGTCTAGCAAGTACTGTAAGTGCAGTACCTGTGTCTACAATCACCTGGAATCTGTATATGTGTAGCCTATGGGTTAGGGTAATCAGACAGAAGAGTTGTTCCGCAGGCAACATCATCCAGGGCTCTCTAGAGATAGCATATGCATAACATCAAGTCTCCCGAAGGCATGTATTGCAATGTGTAATGGTGTCATGTGACCAAGGCTGAAACCTACAGACAGTATTCATAAAGATACATGTGGTGCACAAGCAACACCTCACTCCATCTCAGGACCACCATGCCCATTTTTTACCTTGCTGGTGCCAGTGTACACCTTTAGGTTTGCTGTTCATTAGCTGGAACTAGGCTGGTAGACATGGCATTCGGAATTTGGAACACTGCAAAATAACACTAATGTGTGGCCCATAGTTGTCAAGCATCTGCAATAAGGCTGAGGATGGGAGGGGTGTCATCCCGAAACACAACAGTGAACTGGAGCATATATCCAAAGCTCACTAAGAATGGCTGTATCTGAACACAGTAAAAGTCATGAATTGTGTCAGACATAACCCTTACTCAACAGCAATAGTGAAGCCACTGTCTGACCTTCAAAGACTGTGCACATGAGCTGACCTTGCAATCTGGCAGAGTTGGGGGACATTTGTAGGGCAGAGTGACCAAATAATGGCAAATGAAGCTGGGCCATGCTAGTATTCCCCTTCCAGGAATAGTGACTGCTGTAGTTCACTTAACAGGTGCTGAAACAAACCATTGTGTTAAGGGTGTGCACACTTATGCAACCCACATATTGTATGCATCTCATTCACCATCTGCATGACTAGCACATTTGTTTGATACTGCATTTGATTGCACAGGTCATATGTCACATATGAGGTGTGTGTAATGTTAACATATGCAGTATTGTGACCCCAATGGATACCATGGAAGAGGCTGGCTTGTCAACAAGGCTGTGTACACTCCTCATATCCACATTAAGCTTTGAAGGTTTTCAATGTAATTGGATTTTATTGTTCATACATGCACTGCTGATGATGAGATCTACAAATCAGAGGTCAGGCATTAACTATTGACATCAGTCCTCATATCATCCCAGGTGTGTGTCAGACAAACACATAGGGGCTGTGAGCAACAGAGCAAACATAACTGCCACACATAAACACATTCAGCAATGGTGTGTACAGTCATGAGGTATGGTGCACAATGCATGCCAGTGTGTTGTACAGGTGCACAGCAATACTGTGTACATGGGTGCAGTGTGTTCCAGGGGAAGGGGCATCACCTACTAACACAACTCATGCATCACAGAGATGTATAATGTTGGTAACAAGGATTGAGTATGGCTGCAGTCCATGCTGTTGAGTGCCATATGTCATGCATGTTGACTGTTGGGTAATGAGAGGTCTGTGTAATATCTTTGTGCCACCTTACCTGTAAGTGTGTGTGTGTGTGTGTGTGTGTGTGTGTGTGTGTGTGTGTGTGTGTGTGTGTGTGTGTGTGTGTGTGCGTGTGTGTGCGTGTGTGTGTGTGAGTGTATGTAGAGGTAAACGTTAACGTACAGGTCTTAAATTACATTTTTTGTTTGTCCCTCACAGGTGAAGAGGTGGGTCAGGGTCCCTCCTGCAGGCAAACTGGTGTTAGTGTCCATACAGACTCTGACAATGATGATAGGCATGGTGAGGCACAGGCAGTGTTGTCAGGGGCTGAAGCTTTTATCCACCCCATCCCAACACACAGTCTCAATGCCCATACATACCCCATCACCAGTGGCCATAGATGAGGGACAGTTGGCAGATGGTGGCATGGGACAGGACAGTGTGGGGACTATGGCAAGTGCGTTTGCACAAAGCAGCCATAGCCAGATGACCAGCGAGGTACCACACAGGCAGATGTACAGGGGTGCTCGTAGGAGGGCTGCCCCTGGCAGAAGTGCCACAGCAGGTGTCACCAAGCGCATGTTTTGGGCCATCATGTAGGCACAGGCATGTATGGAACATTACATCAGAGAGAGTCTGAGGCTCCAGAGGGCTACTCATTCTGCTGTACTTGACAACATCCGTAATCTTGCAGGTGCCCACCATTATTTTGCAGAGTTCCTGGCTAGATGGTTGGGTGAGATAGTGGGAATCCTCAACCGTGGATGTAGGTCAGCAATACCAACAGGTGGAGGTCTACGGGGACATGCAACAACTCACAGCCACTCCTGTAGTGGCAGTACCAGCAACAGCACTGCAGGGGGGTGCTATCCACACCACAATGCAGCAGGCCAAGTGCACATGGTCCTGGCCGGTCCCAACAAGGACACGGATCTAGTGGACAATTGTCATCATCTGGGGATAGTAACATATCTGGGCTTCTGCCTGGCAGTGTCTGTGAAAGCCCTGGCAGGCACAGTTCCTGTGTCCATGGCCAGAGACAGTGATCTGTACACCCTGCCATGTACGGTCTGTAGTTGTCCAACAATCCCTTGTATAGGGCAGCCACATGGCAGACATGTGTGCATACATACACACATACTTCACCAACTCAGCTAGGGTACCACCATACCTACACACACCAAATCTGCACAGCCCATTTAATATAGAACCCCCTAACCCACACACATGATGTCAACCAAACAGCTCAGCCTAGGCCTCTGGCAAACCCGCAACATACCCTGTGCATATGATGATGCCTGTGCCACATCGCTGTCATCGATACCATCGATGCAGGGACATGCTAATATGGTTCTGATGCACAGGGTGAATGCCCTAAGGTTTAGCAATGTAATGCTGTTTAACATGTTTTCAGCTGGAATGATTAATGCTTACACGTCAGGGTGTATTGCTGTACAGCCATGACGCATTATAGCTGTTATTAACACTAACTGATTTTGGTCTCCATAATGTATTCTGTTTGTGTTCAAGGTGTCTATGTGTCAGCAGGATGTTGGTCTGCTGTCCTGTCCTACAACGGGTGTAGCACTGTGGTAACACATTGACTGTGTCATATCCAGGGTACAGCTGAATACAGGTAACAGGTCTGTATAACAGTTACTGCATGTGCCACATGGATGATAGGTCTGAGGGGTGTATACAGGTGAGTGCACGGTGGCAGATGTCAGCAGCTCTTCTACAGTGGACAATTGTAAGTGTACTGTGTGGAACACACCAAATGTCCGTGAATAGCGCAGGCACACACACACACACACACACACACACACACACACACACACACACACACACACACACACACACACACACACACACTTTGGTGTCGATACAATACACAGAGAATACTGCTCACATGGATGTACTTCATTTTGCAGTGAACTCATTTTGGCCTATGTAATTCCACCCAGACCAAATTTGCCAAAACATCATATCAGGAAATAATCAGTTCGCCAGTTTAATGTCACTGACGATGGTATTGGCAGGGCATATGTCCTCTTCCCCAATGTAGTGCAATCCTGGAGTTGGTCCTGGAGCTGGTAAACGTAGGTGTGCTGGTGTGGACTTTGGAGGGTGTGGGGTGGTGTAGAACCACACATAGCGTGATTAACAACTACTTAACCTGTTAACATAAACTGTACAGTATAGCAACACACTAAGTGGGGGGATACCTACAACAATAACCCCAATATGGGTGGCTGTGGCCACAACAACCACACCCATGTATATATACCAACTCCTGTATCACTGTACAGCTGTACAGTGGGGAAGAGGGCATGTACACATCCACTACTAGTTTTACTTGAATGTATTTCCATAAGATGACTGCTTTCAAATGTTACCTTTAGCCAGTTAATTCTTGGAAAAATGATCTCCTGGGACATATATTTTCTGCAAACTGAAGTAGATCCATTCACATACACACACACTTATTTGGCAACACTGAGAGTAGAACCCCTACCTAGGTACTTATTGCTGCTAATGTGTTTGGCTTTAATTGCACACACCACAGAGCATTTAGGGTGAGGTGTGTCCCAAGTTTCCTGGTAGTGAAGAACATCACCAGGCCTTGTACAGTATGGTAATGGGGGATGTACTGGGTGTTAATGAACAATACATAGTATGACATACTGTCATATACACATTGACAAACACGTACAGTCACAGACACATTTGACAGACTTGGGTTTAGCAGTGATAACTACCTTGTCAGTGAGTCCATTCTGTTACAGAGATTTTGCACACAGCACATTCATAATTGCATTGGATAGTGTAATCAGTTACCTGTATGGCTGATGGTGACAGCAATCCTCATACAGTGGATCTTGGGATATGTACTGGGGGTACCATGGTGCAAAGACAGTATACACAGCCCACACCTCACATTGGATATTGTACTCACTGAAACCCATGATAAGGCTCTAACATACCTACAATCACACATTGACCAGAACTGCAATACAACCTCTTGTCTGTGTAATCAGTGCTACTACAGGGATATGCATTTATTGCACATGTCACAGGGATAGTAGGGTGAGGGTTTGTCATGGCTTTCCTAATGTCAGCAACATCACTATCCCTTATAATGTATGGCAAGGTTTATTGTATTTGGAAAATGTGGCCTCAGAATGCTGTCTCCTACAAATATGCACACTCACACACATACACATACTTGCCAAGACTCAGAGGATAGCCCACACCTATCTACCCATTTGTAAAGCAGTGTTATGCTGGTACTGCAAGCTCTAGGTAGCCCATAGGGTGAAGAGTGTAACAAGGTACATTTAATGTCACTTACAGCAGCAGCCATTTCTAAGTATGACAGTGGGAGTATAGTGGGTGAGAAGGCCCTCATGGTATTGTCAACTACAGGTTTACAAACACACAGACACTGTTATTCTCAGTAATGTACACTGACACATTTGACAGTACTGGGGTCCATAGGTGCAGGTGTTCCTAGTTGTATACCAGCCTAATGTCCATGGAGAGATGAGAAGAGTAGGACATGTGGGCACACTGGTATCATGTCACCTGACATTTGTCAGCAGGCCATTTATCAAATGATGCCACTTGAGTGATCCCCAGGGTGACAGTTAAATTCAAAATCCAATCTTCTGGTTTTCTCTTGCAGAGGGCCAGTGAGGTGCTCCAGTTGACATGTATGCAACATATATTACATAACATGGCCAGTGTCTGGGTTAGAAACCTGTACCCAAGCACGTTCTGTTGACTGCAGTAGTCTGGTTTAGGTATCTATGGCATGTGGTACATACAGGGTGGAGTTTCCTAACTGTGACAGTCATAACACAGCTGGGCAGACATGTCAGTGACAGTCAATCATAGATTGCCTGTATGCAGCCAAGATGGATACCTGACATCTACACATCTGTACAGAGGACAGACAGAATTCAGCTAGCCAACAGATTATGCATTAGGATGAATGTTTTGACAGATATATGTCTGACACTGATAGGTATGCCATTACTACATGACAGCAGCCCTCAATGGCATGTCCTACATACATAGTAGTCTACAGTCAATATCCACATATCAGATCAATATCTAATAGGAGATACTTAATAACATACAGCTCACACACCAAGAACACAATAGTCAGTACTCAGAGTCCAGCTTTGCATGCAGGGGTGTATGGTTCCAGTACTACAATCTGCAATCTACTCCTACTTGGAAAAGCACTGTTAAAAGTAGTAACATAATGATACAATACATGCAAGTGTGACTGCATATAACCTGGGATAATGCCCATGTATGAAACACATACTAAGGGAAAAGATTGTTGTACTAGCCATGTATACTCAGGTGTCCCATACAGTATACTCATACTGCCTGCTACTGTAATGACAGCACATAGAAGCATGTTATGTACATGGCATTAAATACACTTATTAAAGATGTCATTACCCTGCTATTTTATCAGAAGGGAATGTGATCACTGGTTACCAGTGCTGAGCTATGCTTAGCAGGTGTAAGTATTGCTTATATGTAAATGCTAACCAGATTTGCACACAGGTAAGCGAAGCCTACATAGTGTAAGTGCCTATTAGTTTAACTGTATGTTAGCACCACTTACCATCATGCAACCCGCTTAAAGCTGCTCAAAATTGCCTTAACCACTCTGTATCTAACAGTCCTTGTTGTGCCTAGCAGCAAAATAAACAGCCCTTGCATGACTTGAACCCGGGACCCTGTACACTACAGTCACAGCAGTTAACCACTAAGCCATTGCAGCTGCAAAAATATCTGCTGTTTTTTCAAATATATAATTCAGTACACATACTGAATAGTAGTGAACAACTGCTTTGACTTCTACAATTGTTTAGTACTTGTAAGTGAAAATAGTGTTGAATCAGTCATGTTTTTATATCTAAATATACACGTCAGATAAATATGAAATATGGTGGGATACATCTGGAAAGGTATATACAACAATCATGTTTACACATAACAAGGATATATATATATATATATATATATATATATATATATATATATATATATATATATATATATATATAAAATCTATATATACATATGTAGATATATGTATACATGTACATACACACACACACACACACACACACACATATATGTGTGTGTGTGTGTGTGTGTGTGTGTGTATAGATATATATTTATATATATATATATATATATATACATATATATATATATATATCTATATATATATATATATATATATATATATATGTATGTATACATGTATATATATATATATATATATATATATATATATATATATATATATATAAAACATATGCCCATAACATGTAGTGGAGTCATACCTCAGCACCATAAGTCACAACCTCTTAGTGCAAGGGAATGTAATGTAAGTATTGTAGGTATAAATGTAGAATGTTGCTACAGTAACAAGGGTTGTGTCAACAGGCATGTTGTGTAGGAAGTCACTTCTGAAACTGACATGTACGTCATCAGTTACTGACAGACATCATAAAATCATCATAGTGAGGTACCACACAAATCACAGTAATGATCCCGTGGAAAACAGCAGAAATATGACCAATAAACATGGACAGTCTGACACAATCTGGTCAGTCCAGAGGCATACACAGAACTCCTTAGTGCAAGACATGTGGACCAAGCCTGACAAAGAGGATGTTTACAGCCATGAAAATGGGGATATCACACAAATACTGGCATAGATAATCTCACACAGTTGATGCATTCACACCATCCGGAGGAGCAGAGGTCCCAAGCCCACATACTTCCCACTAGTTAGTGACATACATCTTCACAGCATCCCACTGCTTTTTCAGAAATACACAACATGTATGGTGGCCAGGCAACAGTACATCTGACAAATATGTGGACACAACATCATACTGGGTAAATACACTGAGCTGCTAGGCATGTCACAAACACTGTGCAAACTACAGGCAGACTGCCACAACACATTCTTATGGGGGAATACACATGTACTTGCAAATATAGCAGGCACTACAGGCATGTAACAGCATGGAGTAACAGACACCAGTGTGAAAGTGCATACCCACAACCAATCCCAACACAGTCACTGTCACATTATGGTAAGTCTAATTAATAGGACAGTATATGGACTGTGTGAACAAAACCATCCTCATATTTGCCACTCACACACTAATCCTACATATACTGACCCAATTCACAGTGCAGTCTGATGCCTGACTGTGGTATGGGACATGTCTCAGTCTGGCCCTACAAACATATTCACTGGTAAGGTACCAGAAACTGCAGCAGCATGCAATGTCAGATAGAACAGGACCAAGAACACTGACAATTACCACAGTCTGTAAACAGGCCATGTAACATATTCACAATACACTGCTACACAGCACTGACAGTCTGTCAACAATCACCATAAGTACACAGACCTCACTACTGTACAGACTACAACAAAATGTCCAGGTTTTGCCCTCAAATATAAGGCGTCCTATAAATAACATGTATAGAAGTCTGATATATCACTGTCTTGATATCAGGAATGATTTAAGTATATAATGATATATTGTACATATCCACTTCTTACTGCATGACATATGGACAAAGGGTGACAGACTTGGGGGACAGAGGCACAAACGCAGGGCCAATATTGACATATTGCTGTTATAAACAGAAAATTCCTGGTGTAACAGGGTTTGTTGTGACATATCTCTTCTGAGGGATAAAAAGTCAGTAACTCACATGGAAAGCACCATGTACTGACTGCGATCATCAGAGTATGCTACTGCATTTCTAAAGATAGGAAATGTGTGACTAACACACCACATCTAAGACTCCATACTCTGGCCAGACTGCAGATAGCCCAACACATGAGAGTTTCCTCAACCACATAACACTGTCATGCCAGATTTTAAATCATGTAGAACAGCCATATCCACACAAACCCTGTTAAAACAACATTACTTCAAATGTAGAACACCAATACTTACATTCTGTCCCCATGTCTGGAACATCCCCCTTCTGTTTGTTGCCCTGTCTCCACAGTGTATGTTGTAAGTGGTATTTCCAACTACCCTCTGTGATGCTGTTTGTCAGACACCCATATGAAGTCCTGCTCACAGTGAAGGAAAAGGGTCAACACCCACATGGAGTGCTTAGTTATAGGAGTGTGTTTCCATGCAATTGGCTATAGGAATTATACCACAGCTGTTCCACATGCAATTAGCAAGTGGGGGACTCCAATTCGTGAACAGGCCATCAGCTGATCATGAGCATTACCTACAAAGGTCAAGCTGCTGCCTATGCAAAACAGATGTACTTTTCCACATCCACCAGAGAGGGAGAGAGAGAGAGAGACAGAGAGAGAAAGTAAGAAAGGAAGGGAGTAATAGCCAAGGGTGTTGGTGTATGATCCATGGGTGGAGAGTGGTATCTGGGTATAATAATGGTTGCCTATATTGTTTGCTAATCCATACTTTCACATAGTAATTGCACATGGCTGTACACATTTATGGCTGTGGATTGTCTACAACAACCTCTACAGTGTTTGAAAACTGTTGGCCTTAATGTGGACATTGGGACATATAGGCCCTCAATATAATGATGTAGCAAAACCCACACTCCAATGGATCCTGTCATTACACAATCACTGCAACACCCACACAGGATACTGATGACACACACACTTACCAGTACTGAGTTTCAAACCCCTACCTGACTATGTATTGTGATTACAGTGTTACTCAGTTATTGCACACGCCACAGAGCTTACATGTTGGAAAGCTGTCCAAAGGTATCTTTGAAGGTGAGTGACATCAGCAGCACTGCTGTAGTAAGTGTGAATGTCCATAAAATCAGGTGTCAAGAAAGACACACACAGACACGCTCTCTCACAGAAACACACACATTATCACAGTTGGCAGGATCAAGATTAGAACTTCTACCTAACTAGTTTGCTACACTACAGTATTACGCAGTTATTGCAAGTGCCACTGAGCTTATAAGGTTAAAACAAGGCCAAAGGGTTATTTGAAGGTGACTGACATCATCAGGCATGCCAAAGTAGGGCAATGGGAAGTGTAGTGAGTGTGAATGGCCTCAAAATCATTCATTTCCGCACACACACACAAACACACACACACACACATACACACACACACACACGCACACACGCACACACGCACACACGCACACACACACCTGCCAGTACTGAGATGTATAGGTTCATTGCTTCACAGGTGTGCAGTAGGTGAATGGGCCTGAAGGCTGTACAAGGCTAGGCCAAGGGAATACCTTGGCATCAGGCCACATGACAATAGTCCGCAGTGTGGCTTAGGAGTGTAATCCCTGGAATGGTCCCCAGAGGTGGGTTTTGGATTCACCATCCACTCATCTGGGTTACTATTCTGGGTGGTCAATGATGTGCACTGCTTCCCATGTATGTGATCTATATTCCATAACATGGACAGTGTCTGGGTTGTGCACATGTCCCACATGCATGTTCTTTGACATGTGGAAGTCTACTTGAGGTCTCTGTGGCATGCTGTGTGGACAGATTGTTATCTTCTGATGTAGCATTCTTGACCTCATTTGGTGAGACCTAGCTATGTGACTGAGGTCATGCTTGCACCTACATTGACAGCATGATTCAGGTATTCAGTGGAGTTAGTGGCATCTGTCCATATAGGGCATGTGTATAAGGCATGTTATTCCCTTTGTTATAGTTGTTGCAGGCGTCCAGTGGGGAACATGGCAAAAGGGCCACTGTACACATTTATTTGCCTACTGAGGGGATGGAACAGGGTGCCATGTCCTTTTACTTGCTGGATAACACACAGTCAGGAGATGTAACACATCAAAGTACTTTCTGATGTCAGTGGCACTGCTGTGGTCAACAGGCATGTAGTCCACTGCAATCACACCATGGTTACTATCTGTGAGGCAATAGGCAGGGAACTACCAATATAGTGGTTGTTGCCTAGCCAAGTGTGTTTGTGTATGAGACATGGGTGGAGAGTGTTCTCTGAGTAATAGAAGGGTTGCCTATATTGTTCACCAATCCATAATGTCACATGTAGGGCAATGGATTGTCTGCACCAACCTCTCCAGTGTTTGACATCTGTTGTTCTTGTAAGGTGGACATTGTGGCATATACTAGGTCCTCAACATAATAATTTAGCAAAACCCACCCAACAATGGATCCTGTTATTACACAATCACAGCAACCTCCACACAGGATACTGATGACAGACACACACACACACACACACACACACACACACACACACACATACACATACACACTTGCCAATACTGAGATTCAAACCTCTACCTAGCTATGTATTGCTACTATAGTGCACCACATTTATTGCACATGTCACTGAGCTTATAGGATGGATGTTGTCCCAAGGTACTTCTAAGGTGAGGAACATCACCAGCCCTTGTAAATACTGGCATTGGGTGATGTAGCGGGTGAGAGATCCCAAAAATAATTTTACCCTACACACACATTTACATTTTCCAGGGGTGATGTTCAAACCTCTATACAACATTCTTTACGGACCATTATGTTACGCATTTACCACATGCACCACTGACCTTACATGGTTTAGGGTTGGCAACAGGTAAGGTGGACGATATCTGCAGGGCTGCTAAAGTCAAGCATTGAGATGTGTACTGGGTGTAAATGGGGCCATAATCTTTGAGGTACAGACATACATATGTACACACACAAACACTTGCCACAGATAAGATTCAAGCCCATACCTATGTAGTTACTGCTATTATATTGTTCTGCATTTATGGCATGCGCCATGGAGCTTACATGTTGGAGAGCTGTGCCAAGGTATCTTTGAAGGTGATTAACATCAGCAGCAGTTCTAATGGAGGGGAAAGGGGAGAGTAGTAAGTGTCAATGTCCATAAAAGCAGGTATCGTCAAAGACACACACACTCTCTCACACAAACACACACAGTTTCACAGTTGCTATATCTGGGATTAGAACTCCTACCTAACTAGTATGCTACACTATAGCATTATGCAGTTATCACAAGCACCACAGAGCTTATATGGCTGACACTTGTCCAAAGGGTTGTTTCAAGGTGACTGACATCAGCAGGCATGCTAAAGAAGGGCAGTGGGAGGTGTAGTGACTGTGAATGGCCTCAAAATCATTCATTTCCACACAGAGTTTCACAGTTGCCATGCCTGGGATTAGCACTCCTACCTAACTAGTGTTCTGCACTACAGTATTACACACGTATCGCAAGCACCACGCAGCTTTTAGGGCTGAGACTTGGCCAGAGGGTTAGTTCAAGGTGACTGACATCAGCAGGAGTGCTAACATGGGCATTGGAAAGTACAGTGTGTGTGAATGGGCCATAAACCATTCCTCTGGAAACACACACACATACTCAGTAACACAAAAAATTACATTTGACAGGACTGGTTATACAAATGCTAGATGAATACTGATTTGTAATATCATGTTACACAATTATCACAAGCACCACAGACAGTATAGGGCTGAGGGCTACCAAAAGCAAAATCTACAATGATTGACATCAGCACATCATGTGATACTGGCCAATTGGATGTGTGGTGGGTGGAAATCTCTTTGTCACTGTCTGTCTCTCTCTTCCCCACATCTCTGTGTGTGTATGTTTGACCCATTATATTGTGTTGGCCTTGGATATGTGTGAGTATTCCTATCCAATGTGCAAAGCATGAATGGTGTACAATGTGGTGTGTGTGCACAGACATCTCCAACTGACAGATATGTATAGTCCACTGTGTTGTCAGACATGGGCTTCATTTCTCTAAGTGTAGGAGCATGCCCAGTATGACCTTCTGTATTGAGTGTGTGAATACATTCCAGGTAGGTTGTACTCCAGTCCAGGGTTTTGTGTTCTACACCTACTGCTAGCAACCTGTTTCTGCAGGATATCTGTGGATAGGTTGACAATATGGAGTCACAATAGACAGATAGTGGGATACTGTAACTATTGTGTCTGTGCTGTGTGTGTTACATGGTTGGTGTTAACAGAGATATTCAGACATATGTACTGTTTTACACTGTCATGCATTATGTCATCACCTACTGACAGATATACTTATTTGCTCACAGTTATTTCCTGTGAAATACAAGATGAATGAAGCTGTGTCCAGTATTGTGGTCTGCAGCCTACATATTCCTGCACACTCATGCCATTCTGGAGGGGTAGCTGCAGACACTTGCTGATGGGTCTGTGTAAATCATCCAGCACCTTGGTACTGTGGTGGCGGAGGATCTCCTGTTTGTACATATTTATATATTTACGTAACAGAATGGCCATATCCTGCTGTGACCATACCTCTCAGCTGTACAGATTCACCTAGGTTACCCAGAGGCAGGGCTCATATATCTGGTCAGTTCCCCTTCACATTGTGGTTTATGAGCAGGTTTGTAGCCACCCCTTACTGGTTTTGCAGGCAGGGGTAGTATGGGCACACATCAGAGTTTCAGACTTCACACACTCCATGACGTCCACGATTCTACACCCCCCCACTCTCTTATTCTATCCTCTTCCTAACATTATGCGAGCGATATCTGAGAAGTATCCCTGTAGTTGTCCCTTCATCCCAGCAGGATTTAGGGGTTGGTCTACAGTTCATACAATAGGACATGGTGGGAATGCTACTGGGATTTTGTCGACATGGCCTTGCATTTGTGTTCTGTTGACTGTGTTATGTTGTTAATTGGGACCCCATGAGATAACATACATTGGCACTAAGGGTGAGGCACAGGCCTTTGACAGAGGACCGTAGGCCATTTGGTAGTGATGCAAGCCATCTGTAGCAGGCCAGTGCATTCTGTCACTCCTACATTCCCAGGTTGTGAGCCACTGGATTCCCCTGGGGTGACAGGGTAAGTGTGCGAGGTGTTAATGGCAATAGTTCCTGTCCATATTAATCCATTGGTCTGGATGCTGGCAGGGTGCTGCTTACAGCTAGGGACACACCTGCATGGGACACCTCTTCAGCATGCCGCATTCTGTGGGTATTCCCATACAGAAGTGGGGGTCATACTGTACTCATTCCAGACAGCAAGGATATGACCTGTGATAAACCTGTGGCTGATGGTGGCGTGAGCTGAGTACATGTGTGATATGGAATCTCCTTGCAGCTGACTCACAGATATACCTGGGACATTCCCCTTATGCTGCCTTGTGTGGGGACATAGGCGGTCTCTCATTACTTCATAACTGTGCCTTTTGTGGTCTGCCACTGATTGGTCAGACTACATCAGTATTCCATACTACACAGACAACTAATGTGCTGCTAACCTGTTTGTACAATTCCAAAGGTGTGTGCAGTTGAAAGTTACATTTTATGCACTCTGTCTAGGATACTTCCACCTGTGTACTGTGTGTATGTCTAGCCCACATTCATGGCATGTTCATGTTTCAGACGGTGACAGATATTGACATCTGGACAGTGAGTATGGATGACTGCTGACATGGGTATTGCTGAGAAGCATTGTGGTTGGCAGAACATGGTCCTGTCATCAACAGTACTGGCCATAGGCCACCGAGACACAACCCTCCATGCCTACATGCTGACCACTTCCAGACAATATTGAACACACAACACCCTAACACACAGACCCCCGCATATTGTACACATGCAACAATTTATCCTGTAAATTGGGACAGCTCAGGCAATCTGTGCTCCACTGTTATTAAACCCACATGTACATGTTACTGCATTTCTACATAGAATTGTTGGGGGGGGCACACCTGATGACTTTAAGCATTTGCTATGACTGTACTGGTATTTTAGGTACTCTGTTGGCTTCCATTTAATTTTGTATTCTGACCTATCATGTAGACTGAAGGCACATCAGTAGCATACAGATCTTAGGTTTTATTGACCTACATTTCAGTTTCAGACTTCTTACCCTTCAGAACTAACATACAACTGACAGATCTGTTGTAGTCTGTCTGTGTAGGTCTGGAGGGGGGCTGTTCACCATTGCCATCAATTGGAGGCCTTAGCCCAGCCTTCCTTTATGGTCATCTACACCTGTCCTGCTGGCTGAGACTGGTGTTGGGGATGTGAGCCTCAATGACATTCCTGTGTGTGTCCTATGGACACACATTTGGGCCACCACATGTACTGCAGTGGGATTTGTCACCTTGTCTAGTACTGCCTAGTATGTTGACACCAGTATTTGTTATGGATTTCTTGCTGCCCATATAGGTGTCCACTATCTGCTGCCATCCCATTCAGCCACCCAATTCCCTTGTATGCTCACGTCCATACCTAGTTACAGCTATCAGAACATATTATTCTGATTCAGTAATTGATACCGTGCCAATACTGAGGATGGTGCTGGAGGGCTGACTATGTTGGACGCACATAGTACACTCCCTATATATGGTAAGCACAGGTAGTGTCATGTTTGGCATCCCTTTTACTGTATGTGCGAGTCAGAGAGAGAGAGGTGTCATTCCCTGGGTCCCTACCATGTCAGTGTATGTGCAATGCATTGCCTCTTTGCCAAAGCCTGGGCATACTGGGCATGCCTCCTTTTGCCTACATGGGCAGGCTGAGGTTGTTCCTTCGCCGAGTCCCTCTGTGCCTGTGATGGCCTTGGCAATGGTGGGGGGCTGTTTGGCCTTGCACCATGCTGTTCCTGTTGCAGTTGTTTCCGCAGGATCATATTGTGTAGCATGGCACATACTATGAACACTTGTGTACATGTAGCTGAAGAGTACTGCAAAGCTCCACCAGATATGTCCAGGCAGCAGAACCATGACTTGAGCATCCCAAACACATGCTCTATTATGATTCTGGTTTGTGCGTGTGCCTCATTATGTAGTTCTTGTTTGGGTATGTGTGCCTTTCTGATGGGTGTCATCAGCAACGACTCCAGTGCGTAACCAGCATCTCCCACTAGGTGGCCATATGGGATGTCCCCACTGGCAAATGACTGGTACAGCTGTGTCATATGCCAGATGCGGGAGTCATGATAGCTTCCAGGGCTGCCAGCACACACATTCAAGATGATGCTCTGGGCATTGCACATGATCTGGCAGTTGATGGAGGGGAAGCCCTTGTGGTTTATGTAGACTCTACCCTGCTCACCGGGTGGTGCTCTGATGTGTATGTGCATGCAGTCTATAGCACCCACTACCTCAGGGTATTCTGCTATTTGGTGGAAGAGATGCATATTGCTGGTCAACGCCTCATGGGTACTGAGGAAATATATGTGCTCACCGGCATGTGCTGACATGGCAACCAGGAACTGGTGGAGTACTCTGGATGTTGATGCCTGTGAGATCCCCATGATATCCCCAGTTGGCCTTTGGAAGGTACATGTGACTAGTATTCTTAAGCTTACACATACCTTGGTATCCAGTGGGATGGGTTCCCCTCTGTTGGTTCTGTATCTGAGGCAGGGCTGGCACAGCTCAACAATTTGCTATAGAATGTCCCTCTCCACCCTATAGTGCTCCACTATCTCCAGCTCATGTAGCCCCTGGTAGGTTACCCTGGGTCTGAACACTCTTCTCCTTCTCCTTACTGTGGGTTGGTTATCAGCATTCTCATTCTCACCAGTCTCAGCCTCTTCTACATATTGATGTATGAGAGCAACAGCAGCCCTTAACATTTTGTTAGTTTTGTCAGGTAAAATTTCCCTGTCTGTGTACACCGGTGGTATAGAGTTTGCGGGAAAAACCAGAGTAAAAGGTGTTTGCATAGTTTATAGTGGTGTGCTGGGCTGGGCTGCTGTCTGTGTAATTGGCTGATTCTGATATATTTCACCTGCCAGCTATGCTAGTTCTCCTTGATTGCCTTCCTACTGCTGTTTTCCCTTCCCATTGCCTTCCTGTTTAAGCCCCAAGGCGCGCTGTGCATACCCAGTGCTCAGATGTGACCAGAGCTGTTATTTCCTGGTTTTTTTTGTTTGTTTAAAACGTGGTGCACGGCGACCACACCCATTTAGGTAATGTAAACACTGCTAGGCAGCCTCAGATACATCCCTTTCCTTAGCTGTGCTTAGCTAAAGGCAAACACGGGCCACAGAGCTCCAATAAGCTTACAGCATGCATGACACTCCCCCTTATGAGGTCATCTACCTTTTATACCATGGTGTTGCTGCACCTACATGGTTGGGTGCAAGCTAACACTGAGAAGAATTTTGTGATTCTGTATCAATCCCCTCATTTGCATAAAACAGAATGCTAATTCTTAGTTACCACACTCACACTGAGCCTTCTCCCTTAGCAACCACTATTCCCTGGTATTGTTGTCTTATGCATGCCATTGAATATCATGGCAAACTGCTGATTTAGGTTTAAAAGTTTATTTCCAACATTTTTCTTATTTTTGGGCCGATCCCATTTGCTGCCCTATGTTTAAATGGCCGAAATCAGCCAAAAAAATCTATTTTTTATAATTTTGCAACTATTTCTCTTGCCAATGGCCATATATTTGGCCATTGGCATGCCTACTACATTTCTTTGGCGCTGTCATGCCTCCGTTTTGTAATTTGCAGAAATTTATTCGGTTAGTAACCAAATACATTTCTGCAGGTTACAGTATTCCTGCACAGACACCTGACTGCTTCCTGGATCGCTAATTCACCTAATTTTCATGATTTTCACCAGCAAATGGGGTAATTAGCATATAGCAGTGGTATCCGTGCAGGAATAGTGTAGGAGCACTTGTGCACGTCCCGGGAGCTCATTCCTGGATCCCTCATCGGCCATATTTCCTGCAGCAGCTCTTGCACTATTCCTGCACTCCGTGCAGAGCTTGCTGAATCCCAGGGTAAATAATGACAGACAGAATTTCAGACTTCATGTCGTTCAGAAAATGCATACTAACACAAAACCTGTTACTCTAGCAACTTTCTTTGTTTACAAGGACAATATTTAAATCTGTACCTATTTTGAGCATTTGTCCCCTCCCCCATTATTTTTAACTTTGTCCAGATTTCTTTTTTAAACAAGAAACATCTTTATTAAATTATCACTTATGACAATCATGTGTTTATATAAATGAAAACAAACCATATTGAAATATTTTATTTGCAAATATTATATATCACTTATAATCCATCCAGTTGTTCAGTCAATCATTGCATAGCCCATTCAAATCTTGCCTTCTTTTAAACCTTATTCTTCCTCTAAATGTTATTCTGCATGTATTGTTCTCACAATTCCCAATTTTTCTATGTAATTTCCTTCTATCCTTTCTAAAGATCACATTTCCAATTGTTTTATCTCTGTTACTATATTCACTTCTTCTAGTACAGTAGGTTTAGACTTTGATTTCCATTTTCTTGTGATTGTTTTTTTGACAGCCACCATAATTAGACTCAGCAAGGCCTTACTATGTCTAGGCAATTCTGATTCTGTATCATAGCTCAAAAAAAATCTCTCACCTAGCCATACCAATTTGCTCACCCAGCACCCCTGATGCAGTAGTCTGCAGGAAACCTCCAAAGTCTGCCAACTCACCCCCCCCAAAATAACTAACCACCTCCCCCACTTCCTATCACACCTCCAACACTCCCCCCATCCACCTGAGGAAAAATTCTTTGGAGTCTGCTTGAAGCACAAAAATACCCATGTAAACACTTCCAAGCAAAGATCCTAAATCTTCTAGACTTTGTTGCACATTTGGGAGACATATATACATACATATACATACACACACACACACACACACACACACACACACACATATATATATATATATATATATATATATATATATATATATGTATCCCATTGCTTCTTTGTGAATCGCTTATCCAGGCTTTCTCCCCAATCCTTTCTAACTTCCTCTGATTGCTTGTTATAGTTATCACGCAATAATTTAAATGTTCTACTAATCACTTTTTAACAGCAGCTTCTGTTCTACTAAAAACTCTACTAGTGCTGGTCTTTCCCTTAGGATCTGTCAATTTCTTTCTCTTTGCATATACTCTGATATCATTCTTGATAGAGAAGGCAATTTCTAGCCTGCAGTCCAAATAAATTCTTGGCCTCTTCCTATTCTGTTACCTTCCCCACTCTATTTGCTCCCAATGCCTTATTTCCTTTGCCAGTTTTCTCCAGTAAATTGCAGCCCCCTCTTGTCTATTGTCTGTATCCCTAAATGCAGTTATCCCCTGCAGTAGAATCTCCTTTCTCCATTACCATGTTACTTAGTTCTTAGGATACTAGGTGCTACTTTATGAATATAATATTCTCTATGGTTGTCATTATTGTCTTTAAAGAGCTGCATCTAAAATGCCAGTCTCTCCTCGTTTCTTGTGCTTCCCCGTTTCATCATTATACCTTTCCACTTTGAATTATAGCTTTCTCCTTGTACTGTGTATAGGAGCCTTAACTGTGTAGCTCTGAAATGCCCCTTCAAATCAGTTAATCCCAAACCACCTTGTTCTATTGGAAGAATCAAATTATCCCACTTCACTCCTACCATCTTCTCCTCCCAGATAAAATCCTTCAACTCTTTATTAATTGCTATCCACAACTTTTCCTTTGGTTGATAAAAATATGCCTGACCAGCGTATAAAACTAAGGGAAGTAAAAACATTTTGAGTCGACTGATTGTATCTTGTTATCTATATCCATAAAGCACAGCTTCAGATTTCTCAGTTTTTTTTTATTTTGTTTAGTCTCTTCCCATATATCCTTAGCTGCCACAGCAGAATAATTTTTAATCCATTTTCCGAAGCACTTCATTTTATCATATCACTATAAATATGGGTATTGCTGAACCAATTTGTGTGTGGTTACATAGTTTACAGCTATTGCGTTTTTTATCTTCATTAATTTGGTATCCCAAAGAGACTTGAAGCTGTCTGCAAATGTTCCTCACCACTAAAATGCCCTTTTTTGGTTTTATCAGGTATAAAATAATATCACCTGCAAATAAAGCCAGCTTTTCTTGACTATCATACCAGTTATAGCCTTGAATTTCTGAGTCCCTTATTTTTTGCCAATGGTTCTAAATATAATGGGAATAACAGAGGGGAATGAGGACACCCTTGCCTGGTTCTTCTGCTCAAATAGAACTTAGCAGAGAGGAACCAACCCACTTTAAGTTTTGCCTCTGATCCCTCACATATCCTCCTAGTCAACATTTTAATCTTCTCAGGGAATACAAATCCTTCCATTTCCCTGCTCATAAATCCCAGCTTAATCTGTCAAATGCTTTCTCCGCATCAAGACCCACTAACAACAGTGGCATTTTATTTCATTCTGCTTCCCTCTGGATTGTCATTATTATATTAATATTGTCAAATGTTTGCCTTCCCCTCACAAAACCACATTGATCCATATCTATCAATTTTGGCATCACCTCTGCCATTCTTTTAGCCTATACAGACATAAACACTTTATAATCATGATTTAGGGTTGAAATGAGCATTTATGGAACTGGATCTGATGGATCTTTACCATCTTTAGGGATTACAGCTACCACCACTTTCTTCCAGGATGTTGGTGCTCTCCTCCTTTTAAAATACTGTTAAACCTTTGTCCAGATTTCTTGTGCTAAGAGGTTAAGAGGTACGTTTAACATATTTATGACTGTATAACTCTTGGTTGTCTATTAAATGTTCATAGGTTAAAAACTCCTTTCCTATGGGTGCCACTGACATTTCTTTGCAAAAACATGTCCATTTCTGATGTATGTGATGACAGCTGTAAGGTTCATTTGCTCTTGCGCATACATACTGAGGTGGAGAATACAGCGGTGGTGTCAGCTTGCATACATAAATTCCGTGTATATATTGTAGTCTATGCATTCATCCCATAATGTGTCTTCTATCCTTGCTAACTGTTGTCTCAACTCAGCATGTTATTAACCTGTCTATCACATTTTAACTCCCCTTTGTTACACTGCAGCTTTATATCCTTGTCACATCTTTTATTAGCACGTCCGTTTTTATGTGCATAACTTCAGTATTGTCATTGATATTAATTATCATTACATCAGTACTGCAGGATTTATGTTAGAAATGTTTCTTTGACTCTTCAGCACATTTGCCTGCAGTATATGAGTACACTTTACCCATTTCCCTTACCATATTAATTATGCAGTTTGTTTGTTTGTGTCTTTCGGCTTTTCCCAGTTAGGGGTCGCCACAGTGGAACTCTGGTCCGCTAATGATTGGTAGTTGATTTTTACGTGCCGAGTTACCAGCCCTGACGCACAACCTTCAATGAAGGTACGCCCATTCATGCATGTCTCCACACAGAAGACGCTCTAGCTGTGAATCGAACCGGACAGCATCTTACTGTGAGGCGACAACACTACCGCACCACCACCACCGTGGAAATCGTTATTATTTGTGTACAATTCTCCCCATTTCACTTCCCCTCCTACAGAATTCTTTCACTGTGTTTGTCATTAATATTTCTGGGTTACAGCACATGCTCCTATCTTAGCTTTGCCTATAAGTAAGCAGTTTTGTTTACATTCTCTGCTCATGCTTGCAAGCACCTTTCCATGGCTATGAACACTATTACCGGCCAGAAAAAAAGGTGCTTGCAAATGTGTAGGCATGATGAGTGGTGTGCATATTCAATTAGCACCACTGCTCATCGCGCTAATGCGCATAAGACCTACACAATTTTTAATGAATCCCAGTTTCTGAATAATGAGAATATCATATGTAGATTCACACATGGCCTGGAGTGGGGATATAAGGGGAGCAAATACATTTCTATAAACCCAGACTCTGTATGGAATGTTGCCATTTCTTGTGGGATTATTCTAATCATTTAATTTTTCCATCTCCTTTCCTCTGTAACAGTCATTTCTTGCCTCAGCCTTTCTGCTTTCTTATTTTGTTGCATTTTTGAGGCCTTATATGAGTCACTTACATTTGGGCTGTACAAATAGACTTACATGCAGTTTGAGGTGAGTCTATAAATGTTCTTCATGGTTGGCTTTCACTTCTCTTCTCTCAAGTATCAAAAATGTAGCAGGTATTCTTTATTCTCAGCACAAGGGTTTCTTTATGCATTTAAAGGTCATTCTTCAATATGATACCGCTAAAAGTGGTACAGTTTATAGGTCCACTGGAAATGAGGAAAAAATTCACTGTAAAGGAAAAGAGGACTGTGATGGGCACCTCATGCATGTTAAATCACCATCAGTTGAAAAATACAATCACTGGCCTTTTACACGGCTTTAGAAGATAGACTTAAATATTGCCTAGAAAGCTATGCAATTACAGATGGAAGTGGTCTCAGTATTGTTCAATCAGTATGCAAAACAACTTGGGATATCTGTTGAAGATTTCCACTAGTTTTTAAAGGAACTATATGATATGATGTTAGCAATGCAGGATATATGGACTAAATCAGTATAGTTAAGTGGTCAAACTGTACATGTTGAACAAAAGTTGGTGTCTTTTAGAAGCTAATACAAGGAACTGTAACTCTGGGCTCTAATGCATATTTGAAGGTGAACAAAGATTTGACTAGAAGTTGTTAATACAAAGATGACACAACTGTTTTTTTTCAGTGAGGTTGTTAGGTATTGAGAAGGCTTATAGATTTATGTCATATGTTATCTTAGGGTTATTTTGGATCAGTTCATTAAATGTTTAAGAAAAGAATAAGTTTGTCACATTTGTGGTAGCCTTGGAAAAGAATAATGGTGGAAGGTACTGGTGGACCATGATTTCCTGAAGGGGTCTACTTTAGATCAACAAAAAATCAAAATGTCGAATGCTCACATGAGTGCAAATGCCAGAACTCAATGTTTATTTTTTTGGATCGCAGTACAGTGAAGATCGGGATATTTGCCCTTTCCTCACTGTAGTGTGATCTCGGAGATGGAATATATATTTAGCGGGGGATTTCAAATTCCTGAATTTACTCTCATGTGAGCATTCAACATTTTGTAGTTTCGTCTATATAATATAGACCCTCCCGAAGACTACTGTGCAACAAAGGGCTCTGTTTTTGGATATTATTAATGACTGCAAATGATATAAGTTGCATTGCATGTTATCATCGCAGCAATGTTAAAAGTATTTTTCGATCTGAAATATAATTATTTAACCAGCCCAGTCCATGCTGGACAGTTTGCAAACACGTCCATCTGCTCTGGACTATGGCAGCAAGATGTCCTGGTTTTAGGTACTGGAAAAGATAATGACAGCTGTGAAATTATGGAACTGGGAGAGGACTAGGAACCTGAGTCTGAAAAAGAAGAGAGAAAGGTGGTGGTGGCCTGCTGCCCTTGGCAGATATACAGTTGGCAGAAAGATTCAGGACAGGTCCAGATCATCAGTAATAACTATTGTTGTGATGTGTGTTCATGAATGATGAATATCTGTGAACATGTCATTTCAATGATGAACTATACACTTGATCTTAGCCAAATGGCAGAAAAATGATCTTACCTCTCCATTGCTTTCAAACTTTATACACGTCTGGCAATATACTTATAAAAGCTGGTATCTAAATTTTAGCTTGTATAAACATACTTGGACAGAGGCAATAATCAAAAGGATGTCCTTGCAATGTATCACCTCTATTAGCAAAGACAGTTGGCATAAACGTTTGTTGACACAGGGTAAATATGCATGTATAGTCACTGGCTATATTATTATATTTTATCAAATTCTCTCATGCAAAAGCCATGGCAAAGAATGATCTCAGCTTCACATGCAAAAACAAGGTAGTCAGCCTTAGCACATTATTAGCCTAGCTGGAACACTCTGTATCAAATATTACTCCCTGCTTCAAGGAGGAACACACAAAATAGGCCCATGGTGAATTTGTAAATGCCCATCCACTTGCTGAGGTTAATCTTGAAGTCTGCAATTCACTCACTTGTTTTTTTTAAACGTTTGTTTTATTAGGCAAGTTTAAGACATAACTATGTGCAATAGTATCAAGCACTTTGGACTTCCAATATGACTGCACACTGATCAAAAGGTCGATTAGACTTTCCGCAATATGAAAACTGATACAATGAAGATAAGCCAACCTATGCTATTCATTTGGGGAAATTTCAGTTACTGGCTAGTAAATACACTGGCTTGATACCATTAAAAAATACATTTTGAGAAAGTAATAGGAAATCAACCAGTCAGTAAAGGAGAAAGCAAAGCTATGGCTGGTAAAATCTTGCAGCTGTTCAACAAAAAAGCAGTTAAAGTTTTAGCTTTGGTAAAGGAGATGGCTTCCAGTAAGTTAAAGGAAAAAATAAAATCTGAGTTGCTTAAAATCAGAGAAATACTAAAGAAATATATAAAGTCAAACAAAAGGTTAAAAACAAATAGAATAAGCTTTAATTAGCTTTTCAGATAAACTGATAAAACTTCAAAAATCTGTGCTTGAAATAAAATAAAGTCTAGATGAGCATGAAGCTTCTCAGGAAAAGCTTTTTCAAAAAATAGCAGTTAGAAGACAGAGCATGGGGAGAACATTTCGAGATTTACTGCTTTATCAGAGAAACTGGAACAAACAGATTGCACTCATTTTATGAAAGTAGAATAAGCAACTGGAATGGTATCCCACAGCAGGATATGATAATTGAAAGGGCACATTGTGTGTGTCAGTGTGTGCTCCAAATCTCCCCTTACGAAAGCAGTCAAGACCCATACTAGTATATATGTAATCATGCCAACAGAAACAATTGTGCCTGACAAAATTTTGACAAAAGGGAAAATTATCAAAAATTGGGGACAGAAGAGTACTTGCAGAAAGTTATTATTTTCTGTACACCAGGCAGAAGAGAAGCAAGTTTAACCCAGCAGTCACATAATGTTGAAAGGCAGGTATGTCCAGCTTTCTTTAGAATATTTTTTCCTGGATGATCAAAAACATTTTTGGAAGCAGAACTGGCTAAGGAAGAAATTTAAAAAAAAAATGCCACAAAAGACAACTTTGCTTTCCATTCTTCTGACAGTGAAAAATGTACAGGGGAAAATTAGCAAAGAAACCAAGGTTGTGGGAGCAAACAACTAGACAGGGAAAGGTAACAGAATGTGATGAGGCTCAGGAAAAGTTTGGCTACAGGTTGTAGACTACCTTCCCTTCTAGGGGCTGATGACAGATTACAGGCAAAAAGAAAGGGACAGGGGACTATTAAATGAAAGACTAGCTCGGTTATTGTTAGTTGAGTCTAGACTAGACTTTATTGAAAAATGGATAATTAGGAGGGTATATAAAATAATGCATGCTAAAGTGCAGTTGTGTAAAATCTTAACATAACAGTAGATGTCCTCTTCACTATTGCAGTGCTCTTCACATTAAGGATCTCCTGCCATGGACAGCCCAACATCCAACCAGTATTCCAAAGCCTTTAGATCTTGTATGTGCCGTACATCAGACTCATACTCCTCGTTCAGGATGTAGGGCATAAAGGTGATGTACGGATGTAGTTACCCAGAAATTCTCTGCTGCCAGTCTGAATGCCATCATCACTTGACAGTCTGAAATCCCTGTTGCCATGCTGAATACCTAGCCATCAATTAAGTGCCCCATTGCGGTCTTTTTTCTTCTTCTTCTTTTGGTCTTGTTCTCTTTTGGTTACCTAGAGTTCATGTCACCCAAGAAAGGAAAATGTCAGTGTAGGAGCAGATACCCCAAAAGGATCATCACAGACAGGTTAAAAAGTAAAAGGAAGTATTTAGAGGGCCTGACAAATGTGAAGTATTGCAGAATGGGGGAATCTCACGGAGTAAGAAGAGGAGCAATTGCAGAATGCTAAACAGAAAATAAGAGATCACCTCTATAGTATACATGAGTTTAGAAAGACTGCTGTTAAGCAACTGTTTTTTGATAATAATTCTAGAGCACAAAAACTTTTTCACAACAACTCAGGCAACAGAAAGTAGAAAGGGTTGTCGCCCAGCTTAGGGAGTCTATAACAAGGAAGATAAGTGGTCCTGTAGACATACTAGAAATATTTCAGAAATATTATGAAAGTCTGTATAAAGCAGAGAAATATGGAAATCAAGAAAAGCTACAAATGGAAATGCTTATGAAAGAATTAAATATACCAAGGTTAGAGGTAGATAAGGCTCAATTATTAATAGTTAAGATAGGAGGAGATGAGATAAAATGGTGATGTATAACCAATTCCACAGGAAAGTCCCCAAGAATATATGGTAGTCCTGTGTAAGTTTGGATGCTAGGAGGGAAAAATGATAAAGATCTTCAAGGTTTTGTTTAACATCATTTTAAGAGGAGGAGAAGTACCAACATCCTGTACAAAAGCAGTGGTGGCAGCAACACCTAAAGAAGGTAAAGACCCATCAGATCCTGCTTCATACAGGCCCATTTCAATCCTAAACCATGATTTTAAAGTGTTCATGTCTATAATGGCTAAAAGAATGGCAAAGGTGATGCCAAAATTGATAGATATGGACCAATGTAGTTTTGTGAAGGGGAGGTAAAAATCTGACAACATTAACAGAACACTGATGATCCAGAGGGAAGTAGAATGTATAAAAGTATTACTGTTGCTGGTGGGTCTTGATGCAGAGAAAGCATTTGACAGAGTAAGCTGGAAGTTTATGAGCAGGGCAGTGGACACATTTGCATTTCCTGATAAAATTATAAGGTTGAGAAGGAGGATATATGAGGGATCAGTGGTGAAAATAAAAGTGGGTGGTTCCTCTCTGATAATTTCTGTCTGAGCAGAGGAAGCAGACTGGGGTGACCTCTTTCCCCTTTGTTATTCCCATTATATTTAGAACCATTGGCAAAGAAAATAAGGTACTCAGACATTCAAGGATATAACTTGTATGGTAGTCAAGAAAAGCTAGCTTTATTTGCTGATGCCAATATTTTATAACTGATAAAACCAAAAAGGACATTTCAGTGTTGTGGAAGATTTTGAGGCAATTTCAAATCTTTTTTGTATATACAATTAATGAAGCTAAAACAAAGGCAATAGCTGTAAATTGTGTACCCACACATGAATTCGTTCAGCAATATCCATATTTATGGGGACATGATAAAATTAAGTACTTAGGAGTATGGATTAAAAAGGATTCTGTTGTAGCAGCTAAGGATATGTGGAAGAACACCAAACAAAACATAATACAAAAACTGAGAAACTGGAAGCTTTATTATATGGGTAAGGATAGCAAGATACAAGCAGTTAAAATGTTTTTAGTCCCTTTAGTTTTATACACAGATCAGGCATATTTTATCAACCAGAGAAGATTGTGGACAGCAATTAACAAAGAGATGAAGGATTTTATCTTGGAGGGGAAGACAGCAAGAGTCAAGTGGGATAAGTTGATTCTTCCAACAGAGCAAGGCAGTTTGGGATTACTCGATTTGAAGTGGTATTTCAGAGCTACTCAGGCTGCTATACATAACACAAGCAGAAACTTATAATGCAAAATGGAAAGGGATGATGATAAAACAAGGGGGAAGCTTAAGAAACAAGGAGAGACTGGGATTTTGAATGTAGATCCCTTAGGAGAATAATAATAACCATAGAGAATATTATATCCATAAAGTAGCAGAAAGTATTCCAAGAACTAAGCCAACACGGGAATGGAGAAAGGAGATTATGCTGATAGAGATGACGGCAATTAGGGATAAAAACAATAGACGAGGCGGCTGGAATTTATTGGAGAAAACTGGCAAAAGAACCAAGGTATTAGAAGCAAATAATTATAGAGGGAAAGGTAATAGAATGGGAAGAGGCCAAGCATTTATTTGGGCTTCAGGATACAGATTGCCTTCCCTATCAAGTTTTGATTTCAGAGTATAGGCAAAGAGAAAAAATAGAGGGATCCTAAGGAAAGAATCAGCACTGGTAGAGTTTTTATTAGAATCTAAAACAGAAGCTGGTCTTAAAAAAGGAAAAATTAGTAGAGGATATAAAATATTGCATGACAGTTATAAGAATTAACCAGAAGAGGTTAGAAAGGATTGAGAAGAGATGACTGGATAAGCAATTCACAAAGAAACAATGGGGGGATATATGTATGTTTCACAAATATGCAACTAAGTCTAGAAGATTTAGGATCTTTGCCTGGAAGTGTTTACATCGGTATTTTTATACCTAAAGTAGATTTCAAATATTTTTTTCTCAGGTGGACAGCAAACATTGGAGATGTGATGAGGAAGAAAGAGATAATTGGGAACATATTTTATGGGAATATAATGAGTTGGCACACTTTAAAGATTCCCTGCAGACTACTCTGTCAGAGATACTGGGT
Organism: Protopterus annectens; assembly: GCF_019279795.1. Taxonomy (NCBI): domain Eukaryota; kingdom Metazoa; phylum Chordata; order Ceratodontiformes; family Protopteridae; genus Protopterus; species Protopterus annectens. The sequence continues at coordinate 900,155,518 of NC_056731.1, forward strand.
GAGCAAATTGGTGCAACTAAGGAAATTATTTTTTGAGCTATGATATAGAATCAGAACTGCCTAGACATAGTAAGGCCTTGCTGAGTCTAATTATGGTCTAAACCAACTGTACTAGAAGCAGTGAATATAATAACAGAGATAAAACAACTGGAACTGGGATCTTTAGAAAAGGGTAGGATCAAATTACATAAAAAAATGGAATTGTGCGAGCAATACATGTCGAGGAGAAATGAGGTTTAAAAGAAGGCAGGTTTTGAATGTGCTATGTAATGTTTGACTGACAATGACTGGACAGATTATAAGTGCTACGTTTGCAACTAAAATCATGTCAATACAGTATGCAATATATAATGTTTGCATCTAAAATTATGTCAATATGGTTTGTTTTCATTTATATAATTGTATGATTGCTTATGCCATATGTGATAATTTAATAAAGATGTTTCTTATTTAAAAACATACATGCTTTAGTAATCATGAGCTGACATCTCTATTGTGTGGTGAAACCTTAATCCACCCAGGCCTTGGTCATGGCCATCCCTAATGTACTTCCTGCAGCTCCACTGAATTGAGTTTGAAGGCAACAATCCACTAATTCATGATTTTCTCACTACTTACCCTAACCCTTATAGCTTGTTTTGTGAAATCCACAGCTAGCTGTGTTACACTGAATATTTATCGAAGTAGTTATGAATATTAGCAATATTTGCACATCTGTATGAATATTATAAAATGGTGTAAAAGAGACATTATTGCAAAGTCATCTAAATAACAATATCAAGATGAACAAAGCACTCGGCGATATTCAGCATCCAAGTACTACTCTTTGAGACCTGTTGACTGTTACCTGCAGGATTATTAAAAGGCATAAGCAGCCTCCTTCCATGGAGTAAAGGGATAAAGCCCTGGTTACAACTCAGATGATAAGAGTTCAAGTAGAGTTTTGAGCAGTGGGATAGCTGGATGGGGAGGATGACAATGAACTGGCAATGTCAGTTTGCATACCCTGGGCTAAGGGGGTGGTCCCGCTCTGCTGAGCTAACACCACCATAAGACTGGAGAATGTGGGCAGGGTCTACCTAACTGGTGATGGCAGACCTCATTAGCATGTGTGTGGAAGCATGTACACAAACAAGGAGAGTATAGCAGACCCTACCTGTGGTGTGAGTGCCCAAGTCAGCTACGTAGGGATGTGTTAGGACTATTAGTAATGTCTGCATAATCTGTAAACACAAATCCAGGTGAGGAAACAAGTCACCTCCATGGCTGCCTTTATGATGGACCATCTGGTCAGCTCTCTACTCCCTGCTGGAGATTCCCAGCATGGAGGAATGAATGGATTAAAGACTGAAGAGTGTCAGCTTGATGGCTGGCAGGTATGGAAAAGCATAAGCAAATGTCTTTATGTTCATAAATACATATGAAACAAAGTAAGAGGATGTGATTTGCAGAGTATCATTGGAAAGGTGACTTTGTTTCTGCTATTATAAGTCTACCAGGTAAGGTTACGGAGGTAAAACTGAAATATTTTTGCTGTGTTGCAGCTAACATACAATAGTTCTGTAATGGGAATGAAACATAATGTTAGGAGGTTAAGTAATTTAGCTGTTTTTTTTCCAATCTATTCTGGCATCTACACTGTGTGTCACTGTAAGTTTACCCACCACATGATACATAACTTACACCTTCTCTGCAGCCACTGATGCAGTTGGTCACATAGTGAATAATGTCAAGGCTGTAGTATGAACATCTTCCAGTTTTTAATCTACAGTGGATATTTTTGTGATATAAAAAAATGACACCACAATAAATCATTTCAAAACTTTTCCCACCTTTAATGTGACCTATAACCTGCACAATTCAATTGAAAAGCAAACAAATCTGTTAGGGGAAAAAGTATAAAAAATTAAAAAAATGTGCAATAAGCTGGTAGCATAAGTGTGCACACCCTTAAACTAATACTTTGTTGAAGCACCTTTTGATTTAATTACAACATTCAGTCTTCTTGGGTAGGAGTCTATCAGTAGGGCACATCTTGACTTGGCAATATTTGCCCACTCTTCCTTGCAAAACCACTCCAAATCTATCAGATTGTAAGGGAATCTCTTGTGCACAGCCCTCTTCAGGTCATCCCACAGATTTTCTATTGGAGTTAGTTCTGGGCTCTGGCTAGGACATCCCAATACTTTAATTTTCTTCTGGTGAAGCCATTCTTTTGTTGATTTGGTTGTATGCTTGGGGTCATTGTCGTGTTGAAAGGTGAAATTCCTCTTCATCTTCAGCTTTCTAGCAGATACTAGAAGGTTTTGAGCCAAAAGTGACTGGTATTTGGTACTCTTGATAATTCTCTCCACCTTGACTAAAGCCCCAGTTCCAGCTGAGGAAAAGCAACCCCAAAGCATGATACTGCCACCACCATGGTTCACTGTGGGGATGGTGTTCTTCTGGTGATGTGAAGTGTTGTTTTTGTGCCAAATGTACCTTTTGGAATTTTGGCCAAAAAGTTCAGCCTTGGTCTCATCAGACCATAACACATTTTCCCACATGCTTTTGGGAGTCCTGATGTATTGTTTTGCAAATTTTAGCCAGGCCTGGATGTTTTCCTGTGTAAGAAAAGGCTTCTGTCTTGCAACCCTACCCCGTAGTCCAGACATATGGAGAGTATGGGAGATTATCACATTTAGTACGCAGCCAGTACTTGCCAGAAATTCCTGCATCTCCTTCAGTGTTGCTGTAGGTCTCTTGGCAGCGTCCCTGACCATTTTTAACCTTGTCTTTTCATCAATTTTGAAGGGATGTCCAGTTCTTTGCAATGTCACTATTGTCCTATATTTTCTCCAGTTTTTGAGAACTGTCTTCACTGTGTTCCATGGTATATACAATGCTGTGAAAATTTTTTTTGTACCCTTCTACTGACTGATACCTTACAACAATGAGATACCTTTGATGCTTTGTAAGCTCTCTGTGAACCATGGCTTTTGCTGTAGTAGGCAACTGAGTAAATGTCAGGAAAATCCTACTAGGACAGCTGAACTTTATTTGAGGTTAATCAGAGTCTCCTTAATTGATGGCAAGTGTGTCCCCAACAAGACTGAATGCTGTAATTAAATCAAAAGGTGTTTCAACAAAGTATTAGTTTAAGGGTGTGCACATACAACAAGTATTAGTTTAAGGGTATGTACACTTATGCAACCAACGTATTGTACGTTTTTTATTTTTTATATTTTTCCCCTAACAGATTTGTTTGGTTTTCACTTGATTTGTACAGGTTATAGGTCACATTAAAGGTGGGAAAAGTTTTGAAATTATTTATTGTGGTCTCATTTTTTTATATCACAAAAACCTGGCATTTTAACAGGGGTGTGTGCACTTTTTATAACCACTGTATATGTGCCTAACAGCCCAGTGGTTTACATTCCAACTAAATTCTGTGGAAGTTCAGTGCACCACGTAATATGCAAATCACTGCAGCTAGCTCATTTTAAACACACACACACACACACACACACACACACACACACACACACACGCATACACACACACACACGCATACACACACTCACACACACACACACACACAAATAGTGTGTGTGTGTGTGTGTGTGTATATATATATATATATATATATATATATATATATATATATAGACACACACACATATATGGATATGTACCATTTGGAGATTTGTAATAGTCAAGTCTCTGTGATTGTCTAACCAATGTTTGTAATGGGATGTTGGTTGACCCTCTATTTGGAGACAATGTAGCATAAGGATTAAGATGGGGACAAAGACTGAGGTGGGGTTTCTGGGGAGGTAAAGATTGAAGAGGCTGGTACAGTCAAAGCTGGCCCTGCCTGGGCCAGAACATTAGGGGCTCAAGAGTTCTTTCTATCCTATTGTGGTGTCTTTTTTGCCTTTATAATGCTTCTCTTTACTCTGGCTGTAGTAACAGTAACTAGATTACAAGTAATAGCTTTTCTTCCCCTGACATGACAGGCAGTAAGGGTACTTTGTCCTTTGGCTCCCTCCTTTCCTATTACATATGGGAATCAGAAAGGTGAAATGTATGTTAAACAATCTCATATTTTTCCCTTGACCTCCTTTTTTTTTTGAAAACATTGTTAGCACTAGCTCTTAAAAGCATATTTTCATCCAGGAAGGACATTAAAGGGTTGCGTTTTCACATCCTTAGACAGGGACCAAGTCCTCAGTCAAGAATGCCTCCTGAAGAAAGACCTTGTAGCAGCAGCAGCTCTGTATACCAACTCCACAGTATCTTACTCACATTTCAAGATAGGTTTACACACCTGCACACAAGTTTAAGCTTGCCTAAGAGCTGCCTTCAGTATTTCATCCTGAATTTCCCTACAATAATCAGGGATTTGCTTGAGGACATGCTCCTGGTATTTCAGAACGTGGATTTGGCAATTTAGTATCCTGAATGCCAGGGTTGCATAGGTATAGACTTTCTTCCTAAATCACTACAGCAATCTACTTTCCCTATCATTGGGAAAAATGTTATATTATGTCTTGTCCCCTTTGCAGTTTCCAAGGACAAGGTATCTGATTTGCAATGGGGCTTTTATACAAAAATTTCTGAGGGTGCCGCCCTCTACAAAAATGGTGAAGTTTCTTGGAGGTGGTGCTGGGGGGGTGGTTCACTGTAAGGATGTCACTTCAAAAGCATAAACGGGGGCTAACTGTATCTGAGGAATAGCCAAAGGTTTAAGAGACCCTGGATGCCGAAAGCCCAATCCTTTTGGAGATGTGGAGGCCTCTATCTGCAATTTAAAGTATTCTTTCATTGGTGGTAGAGCATTTTCAAATGGTTATTTTACATTAACTGGGGAACAGTGAGAGGCCAAAGTATCTTCATTGTGTCATAAGCCAGGGACAAAGGAAGTTGTGACTCAATCCATTTTTATCTCCACTTCCTCAGAGTTAGTGGAATCAGTCTCTCACAAAAGAGACGTCAGACCTTCTCCTCTTGTAGGTGAAGTATCTACAGATACTGAAGGCTTATCAGGATCAGGCTGCAAAAAAAAAAAAAAAATGAAATAATCTATGAGCAGGGATAGCCCAGTCCTGGCAGGGAGGCCAGCTGAGGCTGGGGGGAGCAGCTCTTTTGGCCTATTAAGGGCATAGGCCTCAGATGTCTGAGACTTGGGTAGAAGGTTGACTGCAGGGTATAGTCCATGTGTTTGAATTTGCAGGCATAGATAGCTTCCCAAGTAATTACTGTGGAGAACCTTCCCTCCCCTTCATTAATAATTAAAAGCTGCTCTAACATCTGACATGGACTTTTGAACCTAATCTTTGTCTTGTAGGATGTGCCTGGGGACAAAGGCATGGTGGATTACATGAGGTGATGTCATAGGACTCGGTAGGAACATGTGTCAGGGTTGAGACTGTTCAAGTGTTTCTGCACAGCTGACACACTTGGACTTTGGAGGTCTCCAGTTAGCTACTGAGTCCAATGGTCTCCACCCCATTCTCTTTTTTTTCACATGTCTAACTGTATTTCATTTTATCAGCACAGTCCATGCTTCCCTGATGCTGCAAGTCTGCAGACATGGAGGATTGCTTAATAAGGCCATGAGGTATCCTTGGAAGGATTCCTGCCCTCTCATCTGACTCTTTGGATAAACACCGAAATAATTTGTGACACCTTGCTCCAGACTCAAGCAATAAATGTACTGGTCATGGTAGCCTTTATGGAGTATATGACATCTCTAGGCTCATCTGCTTGCCTTCTTTGGGGTGGACATATACAACACCTCCATGTAATGTGTTCCCCACCCAAATGCCTACTTTTAAAAGTAAAATAAGAACAATGAAATATAATTGAGAATTAGGATAACACATTCATCAGCAGATTACTTATTTGTTTGCTACCCTGTTGTCATAGGCCTGGACAGACATCAAATTACAATCCTTTTTCCAGATGCAAACATGAGACTCATCAAGAAAGAACTGAATATGGCAAAGGTGGATGACTTCTATATAATATAGGTTCATAAAGATGTATGATGTAAAGTGAGGTGACATCAGCCTGTCCATGAGGGAAGGGGTTCAAATGATGATGATGATGATAAAATCAGTAAAAGGCTGGAAATATTGCTGGAATTGAATACATCCTCAAGTCTTGGTAAGTACCCTTATGAGGTGAACCCTGTTTTTCACAAAATCTCACAAAGATTTACACAGCATATATCATAGACAGAAGCAGGTTAAAAATAAAGAAGACAGCTGGGTGCACAAGTCCCAGGATAACAAAAGTGCCTAATCTTGGTAGGCACACTGGTGCCAGGACTGGAAAAAAATGACAGTGTAGAATCCTCAAAATACGGAAACATTCCTACAATGGGGCCAGGCCCAGGGGGAGGATGGCCAACCTGTTGTAGAAGTAAGTAGCAGTCCACAAAAATTACAAAAACTGATAAGCTTAAAAAGAGCCATACAGACGATAGAGTGTACTATTGAGGATAAGAAAGAAATTATGTATTGTTACTATTATGCAAGAAGCCCAGAACTTCCAGGCAAAAGATAAACAAAAAGATTAAGAGAGAAATTAGAGGAAAAAAATACTTTCACAAGATAAACTGTCAGAAGCTTAAAAAAAAATGTGTTCATTAATACAACAGATTCTTGAAAAACAATGTATAGACCAAGAGACCTTTTGCCATTTGGAAAAAGAAGCGACCGAGGAAGGGTGAAATTTTAAAGAACAAAATTTAAAAACATTTGAAGGGTATAAAAGAGAAATATGGATATAGGAAAGAAAGAGAGATCTGATATAGTGCACTATTTATGCAAAGGAGAAAGCCAAATTAATCAACATAAAAAAAGGCAGCCTTAAACATATTCAAAGAGAAATATAGGCAAAGGCACCCAGATATGGAAAATTTCACAATAAAAATAAATAAGATCACAAAGAAGAAATGTAGAACAGAAGATTCGTCAAGTAGAATTTAAAAAAATAGAAGCTGAAGTTATGGGATATTTGCAAAGTGAAGGATTCAGTGTAGAAAATCTAACACAGGTTATATCACAGCATGTTGGATTAACTACTCCCTAAAGTAAGGAGAAACAAGAGGACCAGGAGACATCTGAAGAAGAAATATGGACATGGGAAAGAAAAATAGATTTAATATGGTGCGATATTTATTCAAAGGACAAAGCAAAACTAATCAGTGCAAAAAGAGCAGTACCAAAGATATATGAAGAGAAATACAGGCGGAGACATCTGGCTATGGAAAAATTTACAATACAAAGTTATGGATTCCCTACAAAGTGAAGGATTTAGTGTAGAAAATTTAACTCAGATAACAAAACAACAGAACAGAGCAACTGACACCCAAATTAAGGAGAAACCAGCGGAGTGGGAAGCATCTAATCAGTCAACATGAAGATACTTTGGAGCCTTCCATAGGAAACCAGTACAAATGTTCAGTTGGAGCTATACAGCAAGGGAAAGAACAGGAAACTGTGGCAACTCTGACACAGTCAATGTCGTGGACTGAGAGGCCAGTGAGTTCTCATATGAAAGAGCAATGGATGACACAGGGAGAAATTAAACAGAATGTGGCAAAGGAAGATGCACTGGAACTTTCTATAGAATGCCCGCAGGAAATGGAGAACAAAGAATGTGCCCTCAGTTTAGAAGAAAATGATCTAAGAGATGCGTTGCTTGATTTAATAGAGATAGAGAGAGAGACATATTAAGATTAATGAAAGAAATAGACTGCAGAAGGTCAATAAAACCCAAAAAGTTAGAAGGTTGATAAAACAAATGAACACAGTAATTAGGACTGTCCACAGATATTCCTGAGATATAACAGAACTAAACAGGATACATTACTGTGCAGCCAAATTAATAACAGATAAAGTCCTACCACAAGAACACATGGTCCTACTAGAAGAACACAGGATGGTAAGGAAAGGACGGGGAGAAATCGAATGCCATCATGGAAGTACTGAACAGAGAAAGCTACAAAGCAATTAAAACAGGAAGTGTCGCTGTTAGAAGAGTACAGAAGAAGGAAGAGATCAACAAAAATATTCAGAAAGCTAGACATGATAAAAGCAATGTGCAGTATTACAATGGATCAGGATTTATTATGCACTATCTCAAATAATAAACTAAAAATATCAGCACAGTCAGAAAAATTACAAGATTCGCAGACAAATATAAAGGAAAAGTACAAAATAAGCAATTTATTGATGACCCAAAGAAAGTTTTATAGAGAATTGAGAAACAAGGTAAAAGGAACTGAAAGACCACCAAAAAAAGAAGAAATAGATGCATTTTGGAAAAATATTTATTAAAATCCTGTGGAACATAACAAAGGTGTTAAATGGGTAGAAGAAGTAAAAGAAAGAATAAGAAGTTCAAATGAACAAGATATGAAATGGGATGAAGTAACGGCCAGAGAGATTGAAATAAAGTTAAGGAAAGCCTCTAACTGGAAAACTCCAGACCTAGATGCAGTACCTGATTTCTGGCTAAAAGTATTAACTTCTTTGCATGAGTAAGAACTATTTATATGCGCACCTCAAACAGATACCAGCATGGCTAACAACAGGAAAAACAATGCTCCTACTTAAGTGTCTTAAGGCTGGAAAAAATAGAAGAAGCTTTAACTAGCTATTCAGATGAACTGATAGAACTGCAAAAATCAGAGGCTGAAATGAAGAAAAGACTGACTGAGTATGAGACCGGTCAAGGTGAGCTGTTTCAAAAAATGATAAAGTTAGAAGACAGAATAAGCAGAGAAAACTTCTACTGTACCATAGAAACTGTAAGAAACAGACTGTATTACTTTTATGAAAGCACATATAAGTACTGTAACTGGACTGGTATTCCACAGCAAGATTTAGCTGAAAGAGCACATTGAGTGTATGCTCCAAATCTGGTCACAAAAAAGCTGCCAAGTCCTGTATTAGTAAACATGCGATCATACCAGCAGAAAAAGCTGATCCTGATGAAACCATGTCAGGAAGAAAAAATATTAATAATACGAGAGACTGTGGAAAAGGATTGTTTCTCTGATGTACAGTGAGTAAATTTATCCCAGCAATCAGGAATGTTGAGAGGCAGGTGTGATTCTGGCCACTGTATCCATCTCCTGAATATTTTTTTCTGGAAAATCAAAGACATTTTTGGATGCAAAATCTACTAAGGAAGAAATAAAAAAGTTTATCCAACAAAAAGCAAGACAGCGGCTAAAGAGGATCCTGCTTTTCATTCATTTGACAATAAAGCTCATAGAAAGACTTTGTCAGTGAAATCTTTTCCATTCTTCCAAAGGAAAATGCTTGAGACATGGAAAAAAATAGAAGTTGACTAGAATAATCAGGAGTACATTGGACTTGAACCAGAGTCTGGTGTTGGGAGATAAGATGATCAGGAAGAAGATGAGCAACACTGAAATTAATAAATAAATGGGAGATTATAAAGCATCAATCACATTTTTGAAATATGTTTTTTATAAGAAAAAGTGACTGAGAAAGACTGACATTTTGTTGACTGTTAAACTTGTGGTACACTGTAAAGCATATACCCTACTTTATGTCATGAATGTTTAGGACACTAAAGGGGAAAAACAAATAACTAATTAAAACATGCTTTGTTTTTTATTAGTATTTGTGTAAATATTTAATGACATATAAACTGCATGTTACATTGTAAAGTAGTTTCATATTGGGTGCAATCAGGGGTACTTAAAATGTGTGTATAGGAAGTCTTTTCAGTGACTGCTGCATATGTTAAATACACTAAACACATTTTTCTTAGTTGTAAGAAATACAGGCTTTACACTATAATAAGAAATGAAAGGCTGGACAGAAACAAGTTTTAAGTTAAAATAAGTTTGTGATTTTGGGCTGCTGGTGTTGGGGTGGGGTGTAAAAGTACAATAATTACATTACATGTAGAAAAAAGATAATTTCTCTTGTTTTCACAAACAAAAAATAAGACAAAATAATGAAAAGCATGAAAAAATATTGATTTATTTATCTTAGTCCAACAGGGTAATACCCATTTTCAGTGGAGGCCTAAGGAGAAAAGCACCATACTAAGTTTCTTGCAGCTCCAAAGATATTAGCTTTTTTTCTCCATTAGCAAATGTTTTCAGAAAGAGACATGAAGTCTGCAGCTAACCAGGGGAATTTTGTACATTGTATTCTGAGTGAAATTTATAAAAATTCCTTCAAGTATCTGCAGAGTTGGTAGTTGTTCTTTTCTCATTGCTGACTACTTTAATATGGAGTGGAGCTGTCTGCAAATGCAAGTAATTAATCTTGAAAGTTCTGATTATTCTTTGTGGAGGGAAATGCACAATTTAAGGGACCAATGGCATGCAGTTCAGCAAAAAATAAGTCTGAAATTTTGGGAAGTGAATAAGAGATAGTATCCTCTCCAGCTGCCTTAATATGTTAAAGTATTTAATAAAACTGCACAATTTAGTTTTATTTAAAGGTAGCCACTTCAATTTTTCATAGCCCTAAAAGTTAATATTTTCTGAAAGTATGCAAGCTGTTTTTCACAACTGGGAGGGTCAGATCTAAGATCAGATCTAAGAAAAGAACAGACAGCAATCAGTGTAACTAGAAAGATAGGCATTAATCTGCACTTTAACAAGGATAACATTAATTCTAGATTAGGTAATGCCCATGAATGCAGCTGTCAGTTTGAGGCAATTGTTCCTCTCTGGAAAGTTAAATTTCATCTGTTGAAAATGTACATCGTTTTGTGTGTTTGCTCTAAATTAATAGGGGATGGGGTTGTTCTTAAAGTGTATTTAGTTTTTTTGTTTGAAGGTTTCATTACAGTAAAAAGTCTTGAAAATGTGGCATAGGCTCAAACAGAGATGAGAGGAAACAAATGTATAAAAGATATGCCTGCTAAACAGTCTGTGCATGTAACATAAAAGTTGGAAATACACATTCAAAAGGAACTTTTTTGTATAATAGAAGGGAATAATAGATTTTTAATATAATGGCTACTCTATCCATACTGTCTTGTAATGTAAATGGCCTTATAGGTACAGATAAAAAGGAAGGAGTACTGATTTATATTAAGAAATGCAGAGTGCAAATGATGCTGCAGGAGACACATTTAGAAAGAATTGAGCACATGAATTTAAGATGGAATTTCAAGGTGGATAGTGAGCAGAAAATCACAGACAAAGGAAAAGGTTAGTAATAAGACTGATTGCTAGAGGAATTCCAATAGTGACAAAAGTAAAAAGAACAATAATGGTAGACCTGTGGTAGCTCAAGGTTAATGGCAAGGGAGGAAGATTACACTGTATTTACATTCCACCAAAAACTACTATTATGAACCTTAAGAACAATTTGAGAGAAATAATATGCCTTCAGCAGGGAATATTACTTATAGATGGAGGACTAGACCTTGATTTGCAACATTGTGTGATTTCAGAGTTAGTATATTTAATTAGCAAGGGGTGGGGGCAGGAAGGACTGCCTCCCTGCAAAAACACCTTTTTTTCTGGATTTTCAACATCACTGCTGATTTGATATAGAGTGTTCGATATACTGAAACAGCAAATTAGTGATATTCAGCATTTCAGTGTAGACCCATTTGGATAAAATGCATAAGTTTAGAAAGATAGCTTTTAAGCAACTATTTTGTGCTGACTCCTGAGCACAAAAATATTTAGCACAGAAATTTTGGCAACAGAAAGTAGAAATGCTTCAAGTTTAGTGACAACCCATTGACAAGAAAAATAATCTGAGATCCTACAGTGATATTAGAGATATTTCAGTAATGTTTTTAAAAATTTGTATAACACAGAAGATTGTGGAAACCACGTAAGAGCAGAAATGAAAATATTTATGGAAGACTTAATTATGCCAAAGTTAGAGGAAGATGAAACTTAACTAATAGTCAATATAGGAGGAAATGAAAGAAAAATGGTGATGTGTTATCAGCAGGGAAGTCTTCAGGAACAGATGATATTCCTGTGGAAGTTTGGAAGTTCGAAGAGGGAAGAAAGTGATAAAGTTCTGGAAGATATTGCTTAACAGTATTTTAAAAGGAGGGGAAGCAGCTCTTTGGGTAATACAGCTGTAGTGGCTGTGTTACCTAAAGAGGGTAAAGACCCACCAGAAAGAGCTTTGTATATACTCATTTCAATTTTAAAACATGATTAATTATAAAGTGGTCATTTCTATACTAGCAAAAAGAATAGCAAAGGTGTTGCTGAAAATGATAGATCTGAATCAATGTGGTTTTGCGGAGGGGAGGCAAACATTGACCATTAACAGAACAATGGTGATCTAAGGGGAAGCAGAATATAAGAAAATACTGCTGTTCCTTGTGGATCTTGATGCAGAGAAAGCATTTGACAGAGCAAGCTGGGATGTTATGGGTAGGGCAATGGAAGTATTTGCATTCCCTGATGCAATAATAATTTTAATTAGGAGGATACTATATACACTGCCTGACATCTAAAAACTACAGATTCCTGTGCTTAATTATGTTACTCTTCAACTTATACTCTATTCTTCTTCTGATACTGTGCCATCTTTCATCCTACAATGACTCAATAATATGTCTCAACATCTCTCCAACTCTATCTCAGTCATTTATCCATACTTCCTCTTTACAGTCTCCAGCCTATTTAATATTGCCCCTCACCTTTAATCCAAATATAGATGATTAACTGCACTTAACTCAAACCAAAACAAAATTAAGTGCAAGAATCCTCTCCAAAAAACAAGTATGCGTAATTCTCCAATATACTAAAATCCTTCTAGGAAGAGCTATACACCCTAATCCTGGCCCCACCTATCTCAATGAACACAAAGATAATTCTCTCCCACTCTTCTCTAACCCAGCAACAGCCAATCCCCAAGCCTGGTGATCCAATTTTTGTTGCAATAAATATTAGACGCATAAGAAATAAAACTGCCGATCCACAATGCTGGATTATGCAACATAAAACTGATATTCTCGCTGTTATTGAAACTTGGCTTATATCCAGCATAAACGACTCTGACGTTATACCTTCTGGCTATAATATCTTCTGTAATGACCATATAAAGAGGAAAGGTGGTGGAATTGCTCTAATATTTAATAAGATAGCAAAATAAACCCAAAACACAGTGAATCCAGTAATAGTTACAACAACTATTAGGAAAAATAAAAAAAGGACTGAAGAACATTAGCCACAATATTTATTAAATACAAAGCTTTCAGGAAGTACCCTTCATCAGTGCAAAATGCTACACTGATGAAGTGTACTTCCTGAAAGCTTTGTATTTAATAAATATTATGGCTATTGCTCTAATATTTCCCACCACCTACCATATTTCCCCTTACAGCAAACCAATACCAAAAATTCAGTTCAGCAGAGCTTTTTATTGCTTTCCTCAAAATAAACAATGATAAACAAATATGTATTATTGTCCTTTACATTCCTCCTGACAACAATATAGCTATACTGGAAGATATCCTACATTGGATATCAATAACAGTTCCACAAGAAAAAATATTACTAGGCAATGTGAATGTAACATTTCCACAAGAATAAATATTACTAGGCAATGTGAATGTCAATTAGTTAGACATGAACTCTAACTCCCCTACATCTAGCACGAACATATATGGTTTCATACAACTAATTAATAGCCCCACACATTATAGCAGGACATCAAATTCCCTATTAGACTGGATCCTAGTGTCAGACCAGTATTAGTAAATACACCACCCACAGGTACAATGTGAAACTCTCTCAGTGATCATCACCCAATTTATACAACCAGACATCTCACACATCTAGTCAAAGCATATTTATAAAACAACACCAACCTTTCCAAGCTTATCCCAGAAGTGTTCTTTACTACACTATCTATGAACTGGAACTTACTAAAAATCCTCCCCTTAGTTGAAGCTGTAAATTAATTCAGTACAACTTCTCTAAATATCCTAAATAGCCTTGCACCTCCTAGAAGGAAGAGACTAAAACAAATAATGCAATTTGTCTATCCAAAAAGAGTACAATGCTACTACAGGACAGAGGAAAAAGCATGGAAAGAATGGCAAAAATATAAAACACCTCGATATCTTGAAAACTTTAGAATGCTTTGCAATCGTTTTAAAAAGCAAATAAATGGAGACAAAAATATGCTATTGTAATTTTCACAATAATACTAAATACAACCCTTAAAAATGTTGCACATTCATTAAAAAATCTTACATCCTGGCCAAACATTCAACCCTAACCCCCTCTCCCGATAACTCACCACTTGAAAGCACAATGCAGTTCAACTATTATTTTATAGATAGTATAGCATCTCTAACCAAGGATTCCTCAACACCTAATCTCAACCCTGCCCAACAGCCACATATCATCACATCCACTTTCACCTTCAAACCTTTACCCACATCCTATATAAAAAAGAAGTTATGTACTCACCATAACATTCCATCTGTGTTGCCTGTTTTCATTCTTCCTCAACTTATGGGTTTGGATCCAATCCCTCGGATCTGACTCAGCCATTGCATAAGCTTGTGTTAACCAGAAAACTCTTGAGCTACTCCCTTACCCACAATGCACCAACCCCAAGTACCTCAGATGTTGTTTGCTAATAACAGTAGAAAGGCATATTGCAGTTACAGAGAGAGGAGACTATATCTGGAGCTATGTACCAAGGAAGTGGCATACTTAAAACACTCGCATTTCCAGGAGTTTTTGGAGCAGGGGGTCGGTAGCAGGGGAGTTCAGGAAGAATGAAAATGGACAACACAGATGGAACATTATGGTGAGTACATAACTTCTTTAGCTGATGTTGTCAATTTCCATTTGGTCCTCAACTTATGGGACAGAGTCCCCAGCTACATAAATCCTTGAGTGGACTCAGGGAAGGATATTTCTTAGTACCATTGAACCAAATGATGCTCTGGCCCTGGAGACCATGTCCAAGTATGGGAAGTAGCCCAAGTTGCTGCCAAACAAATGCTGTCCATGGAAGCTCTAGGCTGGAAGATTGATGAAGTCGCCATGGCTCTAATGGAATGAGCTTGTAATGGTTTTGATAAGGTAATGCCCAATTTGTTGTATATAAAAGAAATACAATCCATAAGCCATCTGGCTACAGTAATTTTGGCAACAGGTTTTCCTAGTTTTATGTCAGAAAAAGACACAAGTAACTGGTCAGTCTTCCTGATATTTTCTGTTCTGTGCAGGTAAAACTGTAATTGCCTGTGAACATCTAATAAATGTAATGTGTATTCACCTTTGTTAGAAAATCTGGGAAAGAATACTGGCAAGTCAAAATTAATATTAGTATCTGAAACAACTTTAGGGAGGAAAATTAGCATTAATTCATAAAGTAACCCTGTCTTTGTGAAAGATCAAGTAAGGTGGTTTTGAAAACAAAGCCTGAATCTCTGAAATTATTTTGGCAGAAGTAATGGCTACTAAACAAATTGTTTTTCATGAAAGATACTTGAGGTCACATTTAGCTTCAGGTTTAAAGGGGGGTTGAGTAAGTTGCTGTAGTAGCAGATTAAGGTCTCATGGGGGAGTAGGGTCCCTAAAAGCAGGCCTAAGAAGAACAGTACCTCGCAAAAAGGTTTTACATAGCCTATAGGAGGCATCAGAAACACCTTCAAATCCTATGTGAAAATTTGATATCGCCACTAGCTGGACCTTCATTGTGGAGGAGCTACCTCCTTCTTTATAAAGTAAGGCTAAAAATTTAAGGATACTATGCAAAGGAGCTGAAAAGAGATCAACCTTATTTTGGCATGCCCAGTAAGCAAATCTTCTTCATTTACTGGAGGAGAGTTTATGAGTAGATGATTTATGGGAAGATAAAAGTATCTGATGGACTGGAAAGGACAGTGTAGGTTGCCTGGCTATTATTGGAATTGGACAAGCCAGGCTGTCAGCCTGAGGTTCAATATGTCTGGATGGATCATGCCTGTTGGATGCAACAGGATGTCTGGAGTCAGATCCAGGATCCATGGTAGGTAAAGTAAGTTGAGGCCAAAGGAAGGGGAACCAAATCTGTCAAGGCCAAAAAGGTGCAATGATGATAACTTTGCTCTTCAACATGGCAGCTTTCTGCAGGAATTTGGAAATTAGTGGGATTTGGGGGACAATCATAAAGTACAGCATCCCTCAGTAACTGCCCCTGTGGGGGTATCAGGGCAAAGTAGATACTGCATTTGTTGTTAGGGGAGAAGCGGAAAGATCACAGCTAGGCTGGCCCCACTGATGAAAAATCATCTCTGCCACATTCTTGTTGAGAGACCATTCATAAGGTAGAAGAATGCACCTGCTCAGCTTGTCTGATAACACATTGGACTTCTCTGGAATGTGCATTGCGGTGAAAAAGTGGTTGGATGAGAATGCCCATTGCCACACTAGTGCTTCTCAACACAAGGGATAAGATCTGGTCACTCCTTCTTTGTTGATGTATCAAACTACTGACATGTTGTTCTTTTGAATTGCAATCATCCCTGAGTGAAGACTGTGCTGAAAGGCCTGCAACATTAAAAGCACTGTTTTCATCTCCAGGACATTGATATGCAAACTGGCCTATTCAGGGGACCAAGTGTCTTGGACTGTCTTCCCCAGGTAATAAACTGCCCACCCTTACTGAGAAGAGTCTGTGATCACTATGGCCTTAAGCTGAGGGAGAATGAACAGACTGCCTTGTAAAACCTGCTCTGATTGAGTCCACCACTTGAGATCTCTCTTGCAAATCTGAGTAATACATACCAGGGTTGACATAGGCTGATAAAGTATTAACACTGGGTGGCTAGCATCCATTGCAGAATCCTCATGTAAAACCTTGCTAATGACACTAGAGTTATTGCCACTGCCATTGATCCTAGAGCCTGAAGAACCAAGCGGGCATATACTTGGTCCTGCAAGTTATTTTCCTGATCTGTGTTCTTAAGGTATGGCCTCTTATAGAAGGCATTGAAGCTATCATTGACTTTGTGTTGAACAGTGCTCCTATAACCTCCAGTTTTTGAGTAGGTTTGAAATGAGACTTTTTGTATTTTATCATTATTCCCAGATAACAGCATGTCTGAAAATGCTATTTTCTTGCCTCTATTACTTGATGCTTGGTCGGGTGGTACTGAGCCAGTCGTCTAAATATGGAAACACCTGGAATCCTTGCAGTCTCAAGTGAGCTGCTACTACTGCCATGCATTCACTGAACACCCTGGGGGCTGTAATGAGACCAAAGGGCAGAACTCTGAATGGTAATGACTGGATCCCAGCCAGAAGTGTAATTACCTTCTGGACTACCTGTTAATTTTTATGTGACAGTATGCATCCTGAGTTCTAATGAACACATCCAATAGTCCTTTCCCAGAAATGTGAGAATAGACTGAACCGACCACCCAAAACTTGGTGAGTCAAACTGATTTGTTCAAGTTGCTGAGATCCAAGATTGGTCTCCAGTCCCCTGTTTTTTTGGCACTAAAAAGAATCTTGAGTAAGTTCCTGATTCCATCTGGTCTGGCGGGACCTCTTGGATGACTCTTTTTTTTCTAGCAGCATTTGTATTTGAAGTGTTGCTTGTTCTCTCTGACTGAGTGGAACACTGGGGATTTTTCTTGAAGTTGGAGGTGAAAGGGAAAAGGGTTATCATATAACCTCTGGAAATGATCCTCTGAACTCATGTATCAGCTGTTATTTCTAGACAGGTT
Organism: Protopterus annectens; assembly: GCF_019279795.1. Classification (NCBI taxonomy): domain Eukaryota; kingdom Metazoa; phylum Chordata; order Ceratodontiformes; family Protopteridae; genus Protopterus; species Protopterus annectens. The sequence continues at coordinate 900,173,221 of NC_056731.1, forward strand.
CTCTGGTACTGGTATAAACAAGGGGATAATTGGGCCTCCTTTCAGGAACGCTGGAAGGGTCTATTGAAAAAAGAATCTCTGGACACTTGATTTTGTAGGCCAGCTCTGCCACGAGGGTGGCGTCTACCTTTAGAGTTCCTCCCCTCTACCCCTGGAGGAATCTCCTCCATGTGTGTCTTGGAAAGGACCCTGGGACTTTTTGAACCACATTTTTCAGTACCTTGTTGATTCCTGGAGAAGGATCTTTGAGGTTTGAAAAACATATGCCCACAGCAGACAGGGTCTTTCCATCCTTTTCACACCTGGGAAGGATCTTTGAGGTTTGAAAAACATATGCCCACAGCAGACAGGGTCTTTCCTTCCTTTTCACACCTGGATAAAGTGTTCTTAACTTTAGGTACAAACAAAGACATTCTGTCAAAATGAACACTGACGAATAAAGACTTGACGGGCTCTGAAAAATCACATAAACGCATCCAGGTGCCGCCTAATGGAAAATCCAGAACCTGCTGCCCTTGAGGTTCCTTTGGCCGCATGTGAAATTAGCCTTATAGAAGAATTGGAAATTGATTTCAGGGTGGGCAACTGAGAAGTGACAGACACCTGTACCTCATCAGAAACAGATCCTGAAAGGGCATCAGAGAGTTCCTTAATTTGGTCTCTGTAAAACCTGGTGAAATATACCAAATAGTTCGGAGACCTTAAAGTGAAGGTCACTGAAGCAGAGACATGCCTCCCAAACCTGTCCATCACCTGGGACTCCTTGCTCAGTGGATGGACAGTGGAACTTTCTTTGAAGACTTCCTATTATATTTATATATATTGTTTGGTATAGATTCACAGAGTAACACATGGGGTCATATATTATTCATTATAATGTCTAGAATTAAATTTCATTCATTATATTGGTGCTAAAGTATACAAAAATGCTTTCTTGTACTTAATGTTTATTTAAAAAGTTTTTTTGAAGTTTTTAGGCATTAATATATGGGAACAATGTATCTGATAATGTTCTTAACAATGTTCATTAGGTTATTTAAATAGGTTCACTTAATGGTTGTTGAATGGTTTAATTAATTGTTTGATTGCATTTAATTATGTTAATTTCACATGGTTAAGGATATAAAAGGTGTGGTGATATGCAAGATGAATGTATTCCTTGAGAAGGCGAAGGCCGAGGTACCAGAATGCAATAAAGAAAGAAGTCTGCTTCACCAACTACAGTGTACTTGTGTTGCGTTCTGGAGTATCATACTACCAGTATTTATCAGTGTTTTTTGTATAGACACCTGTACCTCATCAGAAACAGATCCTGAAAGGGCATCAGAGAGTTCCTTAATTTGGTCTCTGTAAAACCTGGTGAAATATACCAAATAGTTCGGAGACCTTAAAGTGAAGGTCACTGAAGCAGAGACATGCCTCCCAAACCTGTCCATCACCTGGGACTCCTTGCTCAGTGGATGGACAGTGGAACTTTCTTTGAAGACTTCCTTTTTTGTGGCCGCTGCCACCACAACCATGGCATCAACAGGCATCCCTTTTGTCCAAAACTGCCTGTCTTCTGGTGCTGTTAAAATTTTGTCTGGTCTCCAAAGGATTGGCTCAGTGATGTCCAGGGCCTTCTATACCCAGTGAGAGATCAAATCTATCAGGTCATCGGTGGGCGAACTCACCCAGGAGTTACCAAATGCCTCCAGGAATACAGACTCCTCAGACGAAGAGTTGCATGACTTCCAGCCACCTCTCTGTTTCAGGATTTCAAGGATGTCTCCAAACTGGACATCTTCAGGAGGTGACTGTGGGGTCCTTCATACTCATCAAAGCCTGTATCTTCTGTGGCTGACTCCTCAGGGGAGTCTAATTGCTTCTTCTTGCACGTTCTCTTCTTAGGGACCTCCTCAGTGGCATGCCCTGGGGAAGTATCAGAAGAGGTAGGAACACCCTGCTGGGAAGACTGGGGATTTGGTAGTAGATGTCCTTATGGAGAGGATAGATGAGACTCCAAATAAAGAGATGGCAAGCCTGCAGACTGAGTATCTGGGGGGAAGGGAACCATCTTTGTCATGGAAGCAGAGAAGGTTCTCTCCATGACATCAAAGGCAGACACCCCCCCAAGAAGAGGACACCAGATCCATAAGGACAAGCCTTCAGACTGTAGTCCATCCCTGCTCAGAGGGGAACTCCCCTAAGGCTGAAGTTGGGAGTTGAACTAACCCATGCTGAATTCCAGAGGTGTGAAGATGGCTCCAAAAACTTTGGAGTCTACTGTGACACCTCAGACCTGACAGGGTAGCCCCTGCTCCAAGAGTTCTCCAGATCCAATGGAACCAAAGAGCTCAGAGTGCGCTTCAGATCTGAGGATAAAGCAATTCTTAGATCCAATGCCGTTGGACCCGGATGACTCAGATACGAAACTCCAAGACTGAGAAGGGAGTTGGAGGAGGAACTTGAAAAGGGGGTGTAGTGGAAGATAGGATCTCCTGGCCACAATGGGTATGAGTCAACAGGACAATGGACATGATCTGCACCAAGAGACTCTTTCTCACTAATCTCTCAATGTCTTCCTCTATTAAGGCACCTGGAAGTGTGAGTGGAAAATATTTATGGGGATTTTGGTCTCTCTAAAAAAGGAGAAGGGACCCTAGAAGAGACTGGGTCCACTGATGGAGAGTATCTGGTTCTCGGGAGACAAGGACTGCCGGCTGTTGTATCTGATGCATTCTGTGTCAGATCCAAAGTACTCTGATCTGATGTATCTTTAGCCATTTTTGCTTGTGGATCTGATAATGAGGTCAGATCTGAGGAGCCTTTCTTTATCAATTTAGGATCCGAGGTTGAAGTCATATCAGATGACTTAATTTTTTTTCATTTTAGGATCCAAGGAAGTTGTGGATCTGATAAAGGAAATTACACACAAAGTATGTGGGCATCTGAAAATGGAATTTTGTGCCCACAATTTTCACATTTCTTAAATCCATCCGGGCCTTTATCTTTGTCAGCCATAGCAAAAATATATATTGTAAAATTTACCACACTCTACAAAAAGCTAAACAAAAGATTTTTTTGTTAAACCAGAAAGGACAGAGGAAAGGAAGAAATACCAACAGTGGTATTTAAGAATTACAGTGAATGTAGATTATTAGAAAAAATATACTAACAGCAGTATATGGAGGAGTACAAAAGTATGAAAAGAAAAGGTAAGGGAAACTAATGATAGAGAAATGATAAAGAGCCTTAAGTAGATTCATAAGAATTTACATATTTAGATATGTAGAATGAAAAATTAGAATGAAAAAATATAATTGTTTGAAAAAATAACACTTAGCTGCTTGAGAGAAGCTAGCACCACGTCTTTCACTTTGAAGCAGCAAACGAGATCTGAGGTACCTGGGGTCGGTGCATTGTGGGTAAGGGATTAGCTCAGGAGTTTTCGGTTTGCTATGGGCTGTTGCAACAGTTGAGCTGGATCTGAGGGATCAGATCCAAACCCATAAGTTGAGGACAGAATGAAAACTGACATCAGGTCTACTCTGAAATAAACTTTAAACCATACTTTTCTTCAGCTGATGACCTTCCAAGTGAGTACCTAAAAACGGCAGCCAACAGCATTGCCTATCCTGTCTTAATTCTTATAAACAGGTCAATCCAGGAATCCCACATTCTCTCTCTCAGGAATAAGTTACACATTATCCCTCTGCACAACGGAGGAAATTCAATAGATAATAACTTTAGAACTACAGCAATGCTATCTCCCCTTGCCAAAGACTTGAAAAAATGTATTCAAAAATAATTGTTAGACAATCTCCTGCAGGAAGAACTCCTATCTCCTACACAACATGGCTTCCACCCTTCCCATAGTACTAGCACTGCCTTTCTAACTTATATAGATAATGTCAATAAAGCTATAGAGATAACAGCAAACTAATCTATTCCTTATTTCTAGACTTGTCAAAAGCCTTAGATACAGTTTGACACAGCAAACCTCTACTTCAAATGTCCTCACTAGATCTTTCTCAGCCAACCATTCTGTGGTTCAAAAGCTACCAGTCTGATAGGTATCAGTCAGTAAAATGGCACTCCATGCTCCCTCCTTACCTTCCAGTCACCACTAGTGTACCAAAAGACTCTATCCTTAGTCCCTTCCTCTCTATCATTTTCACTAACACCCTCTATACATCCACAAAACAGGCCACCCTAATACAATCCGCAAATGATTCCACTCTGATTTGGACATCTGACAACATGGTACACCTCCAAAAAAATTACTCAGGAAGCTTTAACAGCCACTGAAATATGGAATTGTAACTCACAACTCATGCTCAACCCAAAAAAGATCAAACTACAACTTTTTTCCCCTAAATCCCTCTCTCATGAAAAAAAAAACAAAATTCAAAGTCCTCCGTCTTGATAATAAAACCACTGAGGTCACTTCTCATTGCAAACTATTAGGGGTGATAGTGGGTTATAATCTTACATTTGACCTGCATATACAAAATTAATAAGTCATCAAAAACTAAAACGTTCTCACTGATGCAACTAAAACTACACTTGCCACTGCTTATCTCCTCCCCACACTTCTTTATGGTGCTCCTGTCCTTACTAACCTCCAGGCTTCACAAAAATGAAAACTTGAACAATGCTATAACAAAGTTGCTAAATTTGCAGCAAATACCCCTTTCAGAACCCACCACCGTATAGCACTAAGAAGCCTAAACTGATTAAAACTGCTTCATCAGCTAATATAGATACAGAGCTTTTTACTACCTATAAAATTATCCAGCATCCATCTGCCTGTCCAGCAATAAAAAACATTCTACACAACTATGTTCCCAGTCAGTCATTGTGATCCAGTGACCAAAAACTCCTGTGTACAAACCTATCAAATCTGCTGGCCATTGTCTGTATTCATACAAGATTTCTAAGGCTTGGAACTCCTTACCTGTATCCATCAGGTTAATAACCTCACTCCCATCTTTCAAAATCACTCTGAAAGACTTCCTAGCTAAAATCTGTTTCTCTTCTTGCTCAAAACCAGGATAAACTAGATCCCTAAATATGAACAAGTACCTTTACATTCCTTATACCGCTTTACTCTCTCTTCTTCACTTATTTCCTTATTTCTATCAAATTCTCGTCCCTTTCTCTCTAAATATACCTTAAGCCTGTTTTTTCCCTCACTTCATATTGCAATTCCTGTTTGCATTTGACTAACAACTTTTAATTTCTCTACAAACTGTCTAAAATTTCTCTAAATAATAAATTATTGTCATATACAGGTGTGCGTTGCTTAACATCCTTCCACATTTACATCCATACTGTGTTAAGCGGACGTAAATGTGGTCAGATGTTGTGCAGGACATTAACAAAAGCACAATGTAAAGTATACAGCGTTCGCTTAACATGCTAGTCACTTAACTGTTCAGTGGGATAGAACTTATCCCAGACATTAAGCGAAGGTTACCTGTAACTTGTATCAATCTTTAACCATATTTAAATTGCAGATGTTTTATTTTTGAAGATTGTAAAATTATAGTTCTTAAAATATTTTGCAATAATTTGGAACTTTTCTCCCCAGGCCTCCGGTGAAAATGAGTTTCTACCCAGTTGGACTTTCCTGGTAATCAAATGTCAATAAATAAATAAATATATGAAGAGGCAAGAATTAAAGTTGGGGGATCCTCTCCAATAATGTGTGTTTGAACAGAGTAACCAGGCAAAGGTGTCCTCTTTCCTCTTTATTATTTTCTTTATATTTAGAGCCATAAGAGACTCAGAAATTCAAGAATATAATTAGAATGGTAATAAAGAAAAGTTGACTTTATTTGAAGATATTATTATTTTGTACTTGATAAATCCAGAAAATGGCATTTTGGTGTTGTGGGACATTTTGAGACAGTTTTAAGTCTTTTCGGGATATGAAATGAATGAAGGTAAAACAAAGGCTTCAGCCATAACTTACAGTGGATATAAAAAGCTTACACACCCCTGTTAAAATGCCAGATTTTTGTGATATAAAAAATGAGACCACAATAAATAATTTCAAAACTTCTCCCACCTTTAATGTGTGCTATAGCCTGTACAATTCAATTGAAAAACAAACAAATCTGTTAGGGGAAAAAATATAAAAAATAAAAAAGCATGCATTATGCTGGTTGCATAAGTGTGCACACCCTTAAACTAATACTATGTTGTGTACACACACCCTTAAACTAATACTTTGTTGAAGCACCTTTTGATTTAATTACTGCATTCAGTCTTCTTAGGTAGGAGTCTTATCAGCATGACACATCTTGACTTGGCAATATTTGACCACTCTTCCTTGCAAAAGCACTCCAAATCTGTCACATTGCGAGGGCATCTCTTGTGCACAGCCCTCTCTTCAGGTCCACCCCACAGATTTTCTATTGGATTTAGGTCTGGGCTCTGGCTGGGCCATTCCAAAACTTGAATTTTCTTCTGGTGAAGCCATTCTTTTGTTGATTTGGATGTATGCTTGGGGTCATTGTCGTGTTGAAAGGTGAAATTCCTCTTCATCTTCAGCTTTCTAGCAGACACCTGAAGGTTTTGGGCCAAAAGTGACTGGTATTTGGAACTGTTCATAATTCCCTCCACCTTGACTAAAGCTCCAGTTCCAGCTGAAGAAAAGCAACCCCAAAGCATGATGCTGCCACCACCATGCTTCACCATGAGAATGGTGTTCTTTTGGTGATGCGAAGTGTTTTTTTTGCATCAAATGTACCTTTTGGAATTGTGGCCAGAAAGTTCAACCTTGGTCTCATCAGACCATAACACATTTTCCCACATTCTTTTGGGTGACTTGATGTATTGTTTTGAAAATTTTAGCCAGGCCTGGATGTTTTTCTGTGCAAGAAAACGCTTCCATCTTGCAACCCTACCCCATAGTCCAGACATATGGAGAATACAGGAGATTGTTGTCACATGTAGTACACAACCAGTACCTGCCAGAAATTCCTGCAGCTCCTTCAGTGTTGCTGTAGGTCTCTTGGCAGCCTCACTGACCATTTTTCATCTTGTCTTGTCATCAATTTTGGAGGGATGTCTAGTTTGCAACATCACTGTTGTCCCATATTTTCTCCACTTTTTGATGACTGTCTTCACTGTGTTCCATGGTATATCCAATGCTGTGGACATTTTTTGTACCCTTCTCCTGACTGATACCTTTCAACAATGAGATACCTTTGATGCTTTGCAAGCTCTCTGTGAACCATGGCTTTTGCTATAGCAGGCAACTGAGTAAATGTCAGGAAAATCCTACTAGGACAGCTAAACTTTATTTGGGGTTAATCAGAGTCTCTTTAATTGAAAGCAGGTGTGTACCTAAGGAGACTGAATGCTGTAATTAAATCAAAAGGTGCTTCAACAAAGTATTAGTTTAAGGGTGTGCACACTTATGCAACCAGCATATTGTGCGTTTTTTATTTTTTATATTTTTCTCTTAACAGATTTGTTTGTCTTTCAATTGAATTGTATAGGTTATAGGTCACATTAAAGGTGAAAAAAGTTTTGAAATGATTTATTGATGATTATTGTGGTCTCATTTTTTATATCACAAAAAGCAGGCATTTTAACAGGGGTGTGTAAACTTTTTATATCCACTGTACATACCCACACACAAACTGGTTCAGTAGTACCCGTTTATGGGTCATGATAAGATGACATATTTCGGAGTATAGATTAAAAAGGCTTCTGTTATGGCAGCTAAGGATATGTGGGAAAAGACTAAAAAGGTAATACAAAAACTGATAAACTGGAAGTTATTGTTTATGGATACAGATAATAAGATACAAGCAGTGAAAATGTTTTAGTCCCTTTAGTTTTACATACAGGTCAGGCATATTTTGTCCACTAGAGAGGTTGTGGGCAATAATTAATAAAAAGTTGAAGGAATTTATCTGGGAGGGGAAGATAGCAAGAGTAAAGTGGTCTAAGCTGATCCTCCTAACAAAACAAGATGGTTTAGGATTACTAGATTTGAAAGGATATTTCAGAGCTATGTAGCTATGGATCATACACATAACACAAGCAGAAAGTTATCATTCAAAGTAGAAAGGGGTTATGATAACTTGTGGGGGGGGGTTATAAAATAAAGAGTGCAGGATTTTAGATGCAGATCCTTAAGGAGAACAACAAACATGCAGAATATTATATTTATAAAGTTGCAGAAAGTATAGTAAGAGCGAAGCTAACACAGGTACTCAGAAAAGAAACTTTACCAACATGGATCACGGCAAGTTTGGATACAGAAGATAGGCAAGAGGGCGTGGAGTTTACTGGAGAAAATTGGCAAAGGAACCAAGACACTGGAAGTAAATAATGACATAAGTTAAGATAATAGAGTGGGATGAGACCAAGAAGTAGTTTGGCCTGCAGGTTAGAGACTGCTTTCCCTACCAGGGATTTATATCAGAGTATAGGCAAAGAGAAAGGGATAAATGAGTTCTAAGTGAAAAACCTGCTCTGGTGTATTTTTTTAGTTGAATCTAGAACAGAAGCTGCTGTGAAAAGAGATAATTGGTAGGGCATTGATAACTATAAGAATCAATCATAGGAGGTTAGAAAAGATTGGGAAGAGAGAAAGAGAGACTGGAAAGGCAATTTACAAGGGAATATGGGAGGACATATGCATGGATCCAGAAGGTTTAGGATTTTGCTTGGAAGTGTTTGCATAGGTATTTTATACCTCAAGTAGATTTCGAATAATTTTTCCTCTGCAGATAGCAAATGCTGGAGATGTGACAGAGAAGAAAGACATAACTGGGAGCATGCTTTTGTGTGCATAATGAGCTGGCAGATTTAAAAAATTCCATACAGAATACTCTGTCGGAAATAGTGTGTGTGTGTGTGTGTGTGTGTGTGTGTGTGTGTGTGTGTGTGTGTGTGTGTGTGTGTGTGTAATTGGTTGTGACTAAGGAAATTATTCTTTTGAGCTGGGACACATGATCTGAATTACATAGACATAGTAAGACCTCATTAAGCTTAATTCTATTGGCTGCCAAAAGCAATTACAAGAAAATGGAAATCAAAATCTAAACCAGCTGTATTTGAAGTACTGAGTATTGCAAAAGAGATAAAGAACTGGAAGTGTGATATTTAGAAAACAGAAAGAGTAAATTACATAGAAATAAATGCAGAACAATACATTCAAAATTATCTTCAGGAGGACTGAGGTTTAAGAGAAGGCAGGAACTATGCAATTTATTTGATATTGGACCAAATGAGGGTTGTAAAGAAAGAAAAATATGTAAAGAATAATGTATGTAAATGAAAAAAAATTAATTTGGCTTATTCTTTTCTATTAATCTATGTGTGCATAAGTTTTACATGACAATTTAATAAATGTGTTTAAAACAATTTGCTTAACAGTAACCTTTCTAAATGTATATTATCAGAATACTCACATTTTAGCTGTAACACTCAATAATTACTCCTCTACTTGTCTATGAGATTTCCCTTCTTCTGCAAAACTTCAAATTTTCTTCCCCCTAGAAATATTTCCTATTACTTCTTTCCGATATCTTCCTGTCTTATTTCTACCATATTTATAACTCTTATTTTATCCTGCTCTCCAGCTATCTCTTCGGAAGAAATTCCCATTTTTCCTAATAACTCTTGAATAATTTCACAGCTTATTCCTTAAATTCCTCTTTTTTTAAACACATAAGTAGGAAATCACAAGTGTCTAAGTTTTACTCCATTATCCTGCATCTTTATTTTAGTCTTTATTGGTGCATGATCTGATATAGTACTGGATATATTTCAGAACTTCAAATGAGATATCCATGTTAATAATTTCTATCCAGTCTAGCCCAGTTGTTGTACATTGAGGTGTAATATGCAAATTCTTTGTTCCTGTTAGCACATTTGCATCTTTAATTCTAAATGTTCTCATGTATTTCTGCAGACATCAACCCTCTTTTTTTATTTTCCCTTCTATGCCCACCAGATACATCTTCAGCATTGCAAATCAGGTTCCATTTCCAAACTATAAATAATATTCCCTGCTGAAAGCTAATTATTTCTCCCAAAATTCTCTTAACGCTCCATAATAGGAGTTTTAGATGTAATATAAACACATGCAAACAGCCTGACAGAGTGGGCATTATTAGGGAACAGTGGGCATTATCAGGAAATTAACACTTACCAGGGGTGTCGTGAGACCAGACACCACAGTTATTGGGCCTTACCACCCCTGGAAGGTCATTATGTCCCTGATAATGCCCAACCTGGAAAGCACTACTGCAGTTACAGAACAGGCTACTTGTTACATCCTGTATTTTTATTACTATATACTTTTTATATTTTTCATGTAAAACAGTTCTGCTGCCTCATGTTTCAGACTCACTGTAGCATAAGTAATTCTTGGAGGAAGTATTTTACACTCAAAATATGAGTTATGCAAGTATTTAATGTGCACACACATTTGGAAGCACAGACACATACACATATACATAGAAAGACATGGGTCTTTATCACATCATTGAAAGCACTAATTATTGAGTCACTTTTCAGCGAACCCACTTCGTTAAAACTTCACTGTCGAATGGTCATTTAATAGAACTTTTTCATAGGGAAAAACAGCAGCTGTCCAACATACCGCACATCACAAAATTATAAAAATGTAAAACCCACCCATTTGGGGGGCTGCCCCCCCCCCCACACACACACACATAAAACTAAATATATCAACTCTGAGATTGCACTACAGTGGGGAAAAGGGCAAATTCCTGATGTTGGTCAACCATTTTTTCCTATGAAAAACTTAGATTAAATAGCCATTCAACAAAGAGGTGAGATTTCAATGAAGTGGGTTTGCTGAATAGTGATTCGACAATTAGTGTTTTTGATTATGTGATATAGATCCCCCCTCACACACACACACACACACACACACACACACACACACACACACACACACACACACATCAGTTGCATCCACGTTGATGCCGAAGTACATTTCAGATGTCTCACTGTAATCAAATGAATGAAAAAAAAACATACAATGCAAGGCATTTTACCCCCATGACTTTTAAATGCCCCTGATTTTGCCATATACTTTTGCTCTGACCCTCAATGCTTGATTTGCTGGAAAATCAATGAGGATTATAGTCAGTCAATAACACCAGACAATAGAGTTTCTTACTTCTTATTGTTTAGTTGCATGCTGATGGACTGCCTGTTGCAGCTGAAAGATGTTAAGAAATGTGTACTGTCTCTCTCTGTAGCTCATTCTGTCTCACATGCGATCACACGTGCACACAGATTCATGCACATACCAGCCACCTTTTCTTTTTACTATTATTTTTATTTTACCTGGCAGTGGGCACAGAGGGTAAGGTTGTGAGCTGCAGTTCCTATGGCATAACGTTTAATTTCCTTACTCCTTATTTGTGTGACCTTGAGCAAGTTACTTCACCAGACAGTGCTCCTGGGATTACTTCTCCAGTCAGCCTTCCTGGTAACAGAATAGGATTATTATTATTTACCCGTGCTAAAAAGCAAAATCGCATTTAGCAAGTGAAAAAATGGTGGTGATTTGCTTTCTTTCTCTTCAAGATTCACAGCAGCTTAATACACTGACATAGTGGCAGACTTGTTTTTACTGGGTTTTATCCATACATTAACATCCTGTTGGAGAATATTCTTTTACAATTGGCTGATAATGTACATTTTGTCCTTTTTCTCTGAGTGAGTGCAATCCTCCTCCTCTGACATTAGCCATTATTGCCACAAACTACCATTGCCGTCTGTCTTTTCCCTCTATCACTGTTGGAGCCCCTCTCATAAGCAGTATTATTACCTCCTTTCCCTTTGCCCCTGATACTATGCTGAATACCCATTCTGAAATCCTTTTGTTGCCAAATTCACATGCTCTTTTCTAAACAAATGTGTTTCTGTAACATTGCTAGTTGCACCTTACACATCTTAATATAAAGCAGCACTTTTTGCTTTTTTCTATATTTGCAATGCTATTTGAATTCCATAATAAAATTATTAAGGGAGTCATTTTTATAAAAAGCTATTACTTTTGCACATTCTGAATGCCAGTTTTTTTGAATATGCTTACAACTTGCAACCTACATGCATATATTAATGCTTGGCAGGTTGATCTTTTATGCAGTTGCTGTTTCTCATCTCTGAACCTATGTCACATTTTCCCAGACTTTTTGCTTCCCCGACAGAATGAATAGGCTGAAGTCCAGCAGGAGCAGCTTGATGGTTAGCAATCCATGGTGGGGGGCACAGAAAAAAAAATCCTGTCCTTAGCAAGAAAGAATTCGTACTTTTTCTTCTTTGATCTGACCCAGCCAAGGGAATATTTTTTGCTCTAATCGAATATGGCTTTCCCTTAACAGTAGCAGCTTGCACTAAAACACTGAAACTCTACAGAACATTTCCAACAGGGTTTGTAGATTCATTATCTTACTACCTCTCTTAGGCAGGCATATCAATGTCATATTATCAGCAAAATAAAATGTTTGTCTACCAATTAAACAAAGAACAGACCTCTTCCTTAAACTACTGCAAACAGAAACTGTATTCCCTCTAGCTGCTAAATTCACTATGAAGATTCCCTTGAATAATCTTAGAAAACATTCTCAGTCTGGTCCAGTTCTTCAAAACTCCAACAAGTACAGTTGCGTAAGATGTTACCATAAAAGAGTAGATGCTGTACCTCTCATTTTTGCAGTATTTCTTACAAAATGGATATCCTGCTGAGGATAGCCGAATGTCTGGCCAACATACTAAAGCCATAGCACCTTCCAGGTGCTGTATGTCATATATGTGTCCTACAGGTAAGACATAAGGTACATAAATGGAGCACAAGCAGAACCGAATCACCCCAGGAGAAATAGATCAACCCACAGTAAATGTGCATCCAGAAAGGAAAAAAGAAAGATCGCTCAGTCAGATGGTACAATACAGAGTAAAATGGGAAAGGATGGAGCTCACTTAAATAAAAAAGACCAGTATGAATGCCCACTGCAAGAGGGTCCAGTGCACGCCTGTGACTCTGAACAGAAAATCTGTTCTGTTCAGCTGTGTAGGATTTTCTAGTAATGGGTTTTCTGGCATTCTACAAAACCTAAAGCATATTCTCAAAAAACTGGGTGTCTAAAAGAAATCAAAACTCTATCACTAAAGAGTTAAATGACGGGTAAGTGAATGAGGGTGAATGAGGGATCCCTTGTCTTGTGTAAGAAGATTCATCCTGCAAGGTAACTTGTGAAGACTGTCCCTGGCCAAATGAAACAGAAGGGGGGAACTAGTCCCATCTTGGACAAAAGGGAATAATCAAGATTTTGGGCCTGTCTCACATGATTTTGTGCAGGATTCTTGGTAACAGAAGAAGAGGGGGATAGACATACAGAAACAACCCCTTCTGGGAAAAAAACATGGTGTCCACTTTCCAAGGCAAAGGACATAGCACTCTGGAAAAGAACCTGAGAAGTTACCTGTTCAAAATGGAGGTAAGAAGATCAACTTTATGAATACCCACCAATGGACAATGTCCATTAATACCTCTCTGAGAAGCATCCATTCGTGAGGATCTGCCCTGGATCTGCTCAAACTGTGTCACTAGATTGTGCTCTGAGGGAGTATAAACTGCCTGACAGGTCAGATGGTGACTAACTGCAAAATATCAAGCCTGAAAAGCCAGACTGCAAAGAAGGTTTGATTTTGTGCCCCTTTGAATATTTATGTACCACATAACCATGGTATTATCTGTTAAGATTCTCAAATGACCTGGGATCCAAAGGGAGTGCAAAACATGAAGAACCAAAATCAGTTTTCTCACCTCTTTGATGTTGATATAGTCCTCCAGTTGCTGGGAAGAGCAAATTCTCTGAATCCTGATTCCTTTGGAAAAAGTTGCTCAACCCTGATCTAAAGCATCTGTATATATGTCCTGAGAGGGAGAGCAGCCTGGAAAAGCAGGCCGGGATTTAGAGAAATCTGATAAATCCAACAGAGGAACTTGAGTTTCAGGCAAGGCAAAGCAGGGTTGAGAAAGTCCACAGGATGGCAGTGTTGAAGACAAACAACTTTGAGATTCCACTAAATCTTCCTCAGGTGGAGTTTTGCGAATGGGAGCAGATGAATGGTGGATGCCATGAACCCCACAGCTTGAAGAAATCCTCTTGCAGGCACCTCTGGAAGATGATTAGGAAACTGGAAATAAAGGGTCAAAGGAAGGACCTTGGGAGGAGGAGGAAGGCAAGCCAGTACTGGCAAGGTCTAAATCCTACAACCTAGAGGGTGTCAGAACAGACATTTTGAGATTTAAGGTGAACCCCACACTATGGAATAGAAGCATAGTTATATTCTAGATCATGAAGCAGAAGCTGCTGTAATGGTGTTCAAATCAGAATATCATCGAAATAAAGAAAGATTTGAACACCCTGAAATCTGTAAATGACTGCCATTGAGGCCAGATATTTGGTAAAGACTCTTGTAGCTGTAGAAAGAACAAAAGGCAAAGAAAAGAACTAATAATGGGAGGAAGAAACCTTCCTGAAAGGAAGGTGAATAGGAATGTGAAAAGTAGGCATCCTTCAGATTTAGGGACACGAGAAAGGCTGGAGAGACATCTTGAAAGAGGGAACTTTTTAAAATGTGTTGATAAATGAGATCCAGAATTGGCCTCAAAGAACCATCCTTTCTATGAACCAGGAACATTCTGGAATAAAACTCTTTACCCCACTGAGAAGGCAGAACAGGTTGAATGGTTTCTTTAAAAAAAAATAAAGACTCAAATGAAAATGAGGAAGCTGGCAATGAAGAAATTGGGGAATATCTTAAAAAGGAGAAAGGGACTTCCATGGCATGAAATGACCTCTTTGAATGATGGAAAGCATTCAGGGATCTGCTGTGATTTGTTGCCAAACTGAAAAATACAGTGTCATTCTGAGGGAAACAGGAATCTGGCCAAGAGGCAGATGTGGTTGAATGTCAAATAGAGGCAAATCTGTCAGGAAAAGAAGGCTTTTGACCTTTAGTATCCTGCAGAAAATATCCTCTTGGAAGATCTCTTACCTCTGGGAGGATGCCTTTGCTGCCAACTCACAAAGGGGTGTTTAGATGGGTAACTCCTCTGAAATCTAGGAATAGGAGAAAGGAAGCTCTATTAAAGTTCCTGCATGACCTTTCTCTTATCCTGCAAGGTCTTGAAGAGCTCAGCAGCAGGAGAGCTAAACAGATTCTGATAGTCTGAGGGAAATCCTAACTTTGCCTTAATGTCTTCAGGGAGGGATTCTAACCTCAACCAGGAGCACCTTCTCATAACAGACCCTGATACAGGCACCCTGGAAGAGGCAGCCGCATCATCATGACTGCATTTGATAGAGTGACAAGTTACCTGGGCAGCAGAGTTCAAAATGGAAATGGCAGATTTGGCTTCGGAATCAGACAAAACACTTCCAAGTTTAGAAAAAAAACAGCAAGCACATACTTTGTCATATGGATCTGGTAGTTTAAGTCCCTGAAAGCTAATGTGGTAGATGTATAGGAAAAAGTTTATACATATCCACAGCCATACTGTCCTTGTCAGTGGATAAAAGTTTAGAAGAGGACAGTAACTTAGGAGCCAGCGAAATCACTGCAGGGTCAGAAAAAAGGGTTTCATATAAAAAGTTTTGAGCCTCAGGCACTTTATAGAACCTGACAGGTTTCTCTGGAGCAGAAGGCTGGGAGTCAGGAGCCCGGGGAGCAGAGGACAGTGTCCAAGAGAGCATGCAACACTGGAGGGACTACAGAAGGCTGGGGTAAGTCAATTTGCTAGATGTCATAGTACCTCTTCTAGATATCAAAAATTTGAGAACAGTCCCACCTAAAATGTTCCATCATGCGAACAATAGTGTGCCCAAAAGATAATTCTTCAATGAGTAAATCAGGAGAAAGGGAATCTTCTTCCTCAGACCCAAAGACAAGGGGGGAATGGATCTCAGAAGAGGAGGCCAAAGACTCTTTCCCAAAATCCAGCATCACACCCTCTTAAAAAGAATCAGAATCCTGAGAGCATTTATAAGGGGTAGAAGACCACAGAACAGTGGAACAGATGGCCCCTGAAGAGGCTTCAAAGCCGACAGGGCAAAATACATTTTCTTAAGCTGTAACTAAACTTCAGGGCAGGCAGATTCACAACCCATGGTTCCCTGAGCTAATGGCTTCAGATGCTGGTTTTCTAAATGTACAGAATGGGGGGACACAAGGCAACCTAAGGTCTTTGGGAAAAATACCTAATAAAATTCACACTATGTATGGTTGTGGGTAGCACTTAGACAAAAAAGGCACTTCTCTTGTCTATCTTTAGGAGGAATCAGCCTCTCACATTCACATTATCCCTTCTTGGATGACATGTAAAAGCTAGTACAACCAAAGGAGAAAAAAGGAAAGAAGAGACCCCACTAGAATACTTATCTTTCAAAGGCTCAGTAACTGAAGCATGACTTGCTGACCGAATTCAAAAGTAGCATTTCAACTGGCAGTGAAAAGATTTTGAGGATTAGGTTCTTGTACATCACTTATATACCTTACACCTTAGATGTAAGGTATATGCCTGATGTACGGCACCTGGAAAGTGCTAAGGCTTTGGTATGCTGGCTGGGCATTTGGCCATTATTGGCAGGATATTCCTGTAATAAGGAATACTGCAACAGTGATAAGGAAGGACATCAAAACTTCAATGTGTTAACCACAATTTCTCAACGCTAGCTCCAAAACTATGGCAATCACTTCCTCACTACTTAAATATCCTAACCTCATATTCAAAATTTTGAACTCAGTACAAAGCACATATTTTCAAAAAAGCCCAGTGTCCTCAGTCCGCATTAACTAAACTCTCTTTCCCTTCCTTAGGGTTTTACAGGATATACAATTTCTCACAAGAAATCTCAGCACACCAAGTCTTCTTAACATTCCCCCCATCTACTGCACCCTACTGCACCTCTTAAATATGCAGAATATAATGAAAAAAAGTCTGCAGTAAACATTTTCTGTAAGTACTGTATATAGCCATAAGATCATTGTGCTATAATTACACATTATTTTTATGCCAAGTCTGCAAGTTTTAAATGCATCATTATCTGTTTGTAGACACTGCTAACTCCATTGTGATAGCTTGTCCATCATCTTTAACATTCCTGTGCCAGTGCTTTCATTTCCTCTAGTAAAGTCCTGGATTAAGCCTGAAAATTGTCCATGGTGATTAGTGCTCTATGCTCTACCCCAGTACAGCAAGCAAAACAAACAATTCACATTCTTTTAAATACACTTGTTTTGCTTTACTTTCTACAGAAGGTGCCCTTGTCTAACACAAATTCTGCAGGATGTATATAACAATTCTATGTCCATTTAAGTATAACTTTTAACTGAGCCTCTTGTTTGTATTGTACTCCCAGGCTGTAGCTGAAATGCATACTTGTGAATCAGTCCACTACCCTGCTTAACAAACATTAAATAACCAACCAAACAACTTTCTGTTAAAATGTATACATGTGAATGATAACAGTGCAATACATCAACGTCTCACAGCTATTACTTTAGAACAAATGTTCACTTCATGTTTCAAGTTCACCTTATTTGACAGAAACTGTCTTTACACACATTCCTTTCACCAGTTAATGCTATATGTACTAGTAAGTTTACTTGCTGTATATATATATATATATATATATATATATATATATATATATATATATACATATATATATATATATATATATATATATATATATATATATATATATATAAATTATATTAATAGAATGTTTCCTTGTTTCCTCAAATCATATAAAAAGATTACTCTGTCTGTCTCTTAGTAAACAATTGTGCAGTTCACCAAATTCACAAGCTTTGAAACTATTATTCAACTCAGTAACAAACACCTGTAGTTTCTGTAGGAACCTTGTGGTCTTGTAAAAAAATATTATACAATATGATGTCTGAAAAGCCGATAAATGTGCATGCTGATTGGCTAATCCAACCAGCGTGCACATTGTAAATCAAAAGGAGGTAAGAGAAGAAGTCCGGCTGCTAACATATCATGCTGTGAGGATGGCAAACCATTCAACACGAAAATAAACACAGTAAAGCTAAACACATCAAAGTTACTACACCTAATCACACAAAAGTCACTAATTCCCCTATTACAGTCCTCAGTCCCTCACCTCGAACAGTAATTAAGTAAACTGTCATTCAACCACAAATACACTACACACAGTACATAACCACCAGTTTACAAAAAAAAAAACACAATAAAACCAAGCATTCTAATAAAACTATTCACACAGCTGTATTTCCTGCAATAGCAACACACAGTTAACAACTCCAAAAATCTATGCACTAAAAGTAAACACAGCACACCCCCTCACAAAGTCAAAACAGACACACCAAACATAACTTCCACAACCAACATATACCTTCTAAAAGTGCATATCACATCACCATCTAGTGACCAATTAGTAAAACTACATTATATTTTTAAAAAAGTTAATATAGCAATAACCCACGCCTGGGTGTGGGTAATGCTGGATTTACTCATGGTTGGTATGGTTTGGTCATGAGGGCGAAGCCCGAGTGGCCATACAAAGCCAACCGTGGGTAAATCCAACATTACCCACACCCAGAAGTGGTTATTATTATATAATGACATTATTTAAGAAAAAAAAATAATTACTTTTCTTAAATAATGGCATTGTATAATGCCTCCTTGCTGCCCTTCTGCAGCTGTCTGGTATTCTGCGGCAGTTCTGATGTACTGCGCATGCGTATGCCTACGCAGTACATCAGAGCTGTGGGCAAAAGCAACGAAGAAAGCAAGATCTCTGTTGCTTTTTACAAATTGTCTCGCTATGTTAAATGGGTTTAACATAGCGAGACAGCTTTAAAAAAAGCAACGGAGAATCTCCGTTGCTTTTTTAAAGCTGTCTCGCTATGTTAAACCCATTTAACATAGCAAGACAGCTTTAAAAAAAGCAACGGAGAAAGGAAGATCTCCGTTACTTTTTTTAAAGCTGACTCGCTATGTTAAACAAGTTTAACATAGCGAGACAGTGTGTAAAAAGCAACGAAGATCTTGTGTTTTCCATTGCTGTAAAAAAAGAGTTATACTAATGGAAAAAGTCCGGGCGACCGGACCTTCTTCCATTACTATAACTCTGATTTACAATGTACACGCTGACCAATCAGAGTGCACGTTATGGAATATTAATGGGGGGTCGTTGTATAATGTGCATTAAAATTGGACCAGATTTCTAACATACCTATAACTAATAAAACATAACTGCATGTTATAAAGTTCTACACTGCTTAAACTATATTTTACCCAGCATCACCTACCCTTTTTGATAACATCCCTTCAAAAACCTGCATGAGCCCTCTTAAACACAAACACTACAAACTCTGACAGGAAAATCCACCAAAACGAGAGATACATAGAAAATAAAAAAAAAATGGAAGTAAACTTTGAACTAATAAGTGACAGTGAAATAGAAGAAATATTTAAGAACATACCAGAAACCACGATGAAACCATTAACAAGCAAGGAATTTCTCCAACCACAAGAACTGGAAGTACTACAGCATAACACGTCCCATAGAGAAGACAACAGTGTGACAAGCCATACACTTCAGAAAGGTAAAAAAACATTAAAAGCCTATTCCACTCAGAAACCTAACAAAAGACATGCAGAAAAAACTCTTAAAGAAATAGAAACACTAGAATTAGAAAAAGAAGAATCAAGTACAACAAAACAAACACAGCGGGCTATAAACATATTTCAAAACTGGCAAAAACAAAAAAACTACAAAATAGACTTCCACACTATTATTCCAGAAAACGTAAACACAATACTTAGAGAATTCTATGCTACAGTACGAAACACAAAAGGAGAATATGTAATAAGTGCATTTGTATCCTTACGTGCAGGACTTAACAGATATATAAACAACCCACCATTAAATAGAAAGATTAACATCATAACAGATATACGTCTAACAAATGCAAATAACGTATTTAAGTCAGTAATTAAAAATTACAGAAGACAGGGAAAAGATACAGCAGAACACCACCACCCACTCACAATACAAGAAATAACACAACTGAGAAACAGCCAAGTACTTTCCCCAAACACAGTAGATGGACTCGTAAGAGAAGTATGGTTTGATATACAGCTACACTTCGCACGACTTGGGAATGAAGGAGTACAATACCTCACAGAAGACAGTTTTACAATAAACAAAGATACAGTTGGCACAGAATATGTAACAAAACATTTTAATGAACATACAAAAAAAACACAAAGAACATGATGATGTTACAAAACATTTGCTAAGAGGATTCATGCTTGAAAACTGCACAGACCCTTTATGTCCTGTAAAAAGTTTTAAAAAATACTTACAAAAAAGGCCACCTAATACAAAACAACTGTTCCTCCACCCAAAAAACATCCACAGCATGTACTTGACAAAATGGAAACATGGTACACAACACAACTGATGGGAATAAATTATCTTGCAAACATGTTACCACAAATCTGCAAACAAGCAAACCTATCAAAGCGATACACAAATCACTCCTTAAGAGCAATAGCAGTAACATTACTGTTACAATCAGGGATGGAAGCACGACAAATAATGAGTGTGACAGGACATAACAGTGAAAAATCACTACAATCGTATTATCAGCCATCAGTAGATGAATTTAAAACATGGGGAAAAATAATATCTGGAACACAAGAAACACCAAAAAATCCAATATATGAAGACAATATCAATAACACAACAGACAACGGACCAAGAAAAAAAATGAAAGTCCATAACACAGAACATCCATACCTGGAAAATGAATCAGAAAAAACACAAGACAAACAACAGATTATAAACTATGGAACAATAAACATCTGCAACATAGAAACCAAACAAAATAAGTAATCCCCGGGATTCATGAACCTTGCGCCAGGCGCACGCATAGCGTAGGCGTTACAACGCCAAATATGGCCGCCGAGCAATTCAGGTACGATCCAATCCCACGTGCACTACCGGCGTGCGCCGGATCTGCGCCACCTCCGGCGTAGGTAGGCTAAACACCCCATGTGCGGTGTTGCACCATGCAGATGAAGGCATATAGCGATCCACGAAGTGGCGCAGGCGTAGCATATGGCCACGGCAATGTAAACCAAAAAAAACGGTTTACATTTTCCCAAACATAACATAGGAGTAACGGAAGGCTGTCAGCGTCAGGTATCACACTGTTGCCATATGCCAATGGCGAAAGACACAGAGAATGTCAAAAGAAAACATGCACAACATGTAAATAATAACATAAATGGTATGTCCACAGAAACTCACAGCAGAACCCCAGGACATGTCTGCGGAAGGTGCAAAACAATGAAATAATATGACAATGTTATAAAACAGCAGCGTAATACACATCAGCTTCACAGCCACAATACACCATGGTATGCATGGACCACAACCACGGTGCAAGGGTTGCCAAGGACTCACGGCAGTGTTCGGCATGGTAACTATGAATTAGTAGTCAATGCCATGCAAATGAGGCAGATAATACTGAATCGCAAAACCCCCGCCGGCGTAAGGCTGTACCAAACGGCGCAGCGGTAATACACCGAGGAGTGGCTCAGAGGGAATACATGTCACCTGCAGAGGGGTGTGCCACTGTAGGAAGAAGCACATTGGAGCTCAGCAAACCTGGGCTGTACATTGCACATCACAGCTGCAGGACTGGCGTGTGGGGAAATAGTTGAGCTGAGAGCACACAATGCGCGCAGAGGTGCATGTGCATGAGGACGACTACGTTCCCTTAACCCAGTCATGTGACGCTCGCCCCGCAAATAACATCGGAAACAGGAAGGTGATGTTGAGAATATGAGGAAATGCGGAAGCAGTGTAATTGGAGTAGTAATGAGCAATCAACACTAATCAACCCACGAAGGCCAATCAGCGGCAGCTGACAACTCTGCATGCAGAAACCTGCAAAACGGGATAGGGGAGGCATATGAATGCAAAGAAAGTAGGGGAGGTAGCAGATTGCAAAGAGTGAAGACCTGACATAGCAGAGCCAAGTAGACAGGCAGCATAACGGCGGTGGCACACAAAACGCACGATATGCCATGTCCCAGAAACTACACATGACAGGGCTCTGCAGGATGCATGCCAGGAAATAGTAGGTGCAACGTGCAGAAACAGTAAGGGAAGGTCGAAAGGTAATCCATTGCAGGCAAGAGTAATGCAACACCAAAGGCAACAGCATTGCAGTGCCAACGGTAAAACACGGAAGATAATCCCCAGATACGGCCGCACAGACACACCCTATGACATCACAGGGTGTACAGCACAACAGTATAAAGTGTGAATGCACACAACACACAGCCGTGTATTCCCAAACGCCGCACCATAGGTGTAAACACATGGGGAACTTTTAAAATGTACATGTTGGGTGCTGCCATGGCCGTGATCCATCAGCATGTGTTAGAGACAGACGGTGTTGTGGAGGAGGGTGCCGACAACTACCGTAGGCCTCAGAGGAGAAGGAGAGTGTTCAGACCAAGGGTAACCTACCAGGGGCTACAAGACCTGGAGATAGTAGAGCGTTACAGGGTGGATAGGGACACGTTACAGCAAATAGTGGAGCTGTGCCGGCCACGCCTGAGAACAAGAAACAACAGAGGGGAGCCCATCCCAGTGGAAACAAAGGTATGTGTAAGCTTGCGAATACTGGCCACAGGTACCTTTCAAAGGCCAACTGGGAATATAATGGGCATCTCACAGGCATCAGCATCCAGGGTACTACACCAGTTTCTGGATGCCATGTTACCACATGCCAATGAGCATATATACTTCCCCAGATCTCAGGAGGAGTTGGCTGGCAATATGTACCACTTCCACCGTGTGGCACAATACCCAGAGGTACTGGGTGCGATAGACTGTACGCACATACAAATTAAGTCACCACCTGGGGAGCAGGGTAGACGCTACATAAACCGCAAGGGATTCCCCTCCATCAATTGCCAGGTTGTGTGCAATGCACAGGGCATTATCATAGATGTGTGTGCTGGCAGCCCTGGAAGCTACCATGACTCCCATATCTGGCATGCCTCACAGCTGTACCAGGTATTCGCCAGGGGGGACATCCCACAAGGCCACCTTGTGGGGGATGCTGG
Organism: Protopterus annectens; assembly: GCF_019279795.1. NCBI lineage: Eukaryota > Metazoa > Chordata > Ceratodontiformes > Protopteridae > Protopterus > Protopterus annectens. The sequence goes on from NC_056731.1 coordinate 900,196,421, forward strand.
CTATGCACTGGAGCCGTGGATGATGACTCCCATCAGAAATGCACACACACACATGCAAGAACGCCATAATGAGGCACACGCACAAACCAGAATAATCATAGACCATGTGTTTGGGATGATGAAATCATGGTTCCGGTGCTTGGATACATCCGGTGGAGCCCTGCAGTACTCTCCAGGCACATGTGCCCACATATTCATAGTATGTGCCATGCTACATAATATGATCCTGCGGAAGCAGCTGCTGCAGGGACATAATGGTGAAGGGCCACAAAGCCCACCACAACTGCCAAGGCCAGTCCAGGCACAGAGGGTTCAGGACCATGAACACACTGTGCCAGCCCCAGTAGGCAGACGGAGGCATACCCAATATGCCTATGCCCTGGCAAAGAGGGAACGTATAGCACATACTCTGACAGCGTAGGCCCCATGGACTGACACCTCCCTACCTGCACACACAGTGAAATGGACGGCACACAAACATAACCACCCGTAAAGTGTTCCATATGGGTGGCCCCATGTGTGACTCCAACATAGGCAGCACCCAAACACTGTACACCCAACAGCCAGCGGAGCATGGAACGCCAACACCTGAACCGTACACGGGTCCTACAGCAGACGGCATTGCTGTATGCTGCCACATTCGCCGCAAGGTGTATACATATAAACATGTATATATGTGCATATACAGATATGTAGATAGATATAATTACATATATAGAAATATATGTACACATATACATATAAGTACTACAGGTAAGACAGGGAATCAGAGGGATGTAAGGTGACAGAGATGTAACACGCGATATCTGTACATAGTATACATAGTGAAACGACAACCTGAGCATCCGGGAGGTTTAACAGAAGAGGATACTGCCAACCATGGAAAGGTCAACATACCGAAATGCATAACCGCGAGTCGGAATGATCGCCAGGCCACAGTACAGTAACAGTACATGCGCGGGTAATGCTATGATGATATGAGGGGGGAGGTAGACACTGCCGCCGGTGATGCGGCTCACGCAGGTACTGTGTGCAACCGTCCCCATGACTGCCGTAGTATGTGTATGTGTGCGGTGAGGGTGCCGTGTGTGTCGTTGTGCGAGTGTAATGTGTGTGTCTCTGTAATATGTGTATGTTGGTGCCATGTTAGAGGCAGAGTGGAATAATATGTGTAGGCATACAGTACATTAGCAACAGGCATATGTACACCAGTAGTCCCAAAGTAGTAGTGAGAGCCCCACCCTGGCTAGGCGTGTGGCGACGTATAACGATGCAAAGTGACAATGTCCCAGAATGTAGCACAGGAATATACCCCACAGGAACTGGAAAGGACGTATGAACTAATCATGACCGTATGTATGACAACGATATGCTAATTGCAAAATGATACATCAGCAAAGTCACACAGCAATAGGTATGTACCGCGGAAATACGTATGTGCTACCTCGGTACTGACCGTGGCCACGTATCGGCCTGTAAACACCGCTGTGTGTTCTACAAGTGTCAAACAAGCAATCCCCACCTGAATAGGTGGTAACCACTGGCAAACAGGCCATCCCAAGTACAGGACCACAATGACTGTAAATATCTGGGACAGAATGACAAGGGATAGTCGTCACGTACAAACAACCGCTGATATACCACAGATGTGACGGAGGAATACATGCATGAAGCACACACGCAGGCGATACCAACACCACATGACAACAACACAACCTACACTCCCAGACCAACAGACAATTAACTGTCAACTTCCCAGGCAGGGATGGAGCACACAGACAACCATACCGTGTATGTAGAGATGCAAGGCCCACAACCCGTATCCATCACCTACAACCTCCGATATTCCCCATCGTACATATTAAAGGGATACAAGCCGTAATAGCAGCACAAACATACAGGCAGTCAATGACATCTGCATAACCGCAACATCTCGCGTGGGAAACACAATCAACAGCGGATGCATACTTGCATGTGTTGTTTAAAGGAATACAACAGCTATGTTGCACATCCGAATGCAAAACACCATCAACAGACGCCGTCAGGACAGGAACACCCACATGTTGAACCTAATACCATACCCAACACACACAATCCACGGCTAACACCACTGCAAAATGTACCTGTCGCCACACATAGCGGCTGCAGTTACACATAACATAACACAATACAGACCATCTCCACGAAGGTAGGGCAAATAGCCAACGCCCAGGTGAGGAATCCAACCATACCCCGTTACGACGCGTAATGTCCGAATGGAGTAGATGCACAGGTGATATGCGCACAATTACACACTGAGGAACAGCAATTGGTGGGATGAACCCACATGTTGCAGGTATCGACGGATATAAGGATGACTCCCAGGATATTCAAACCGTATGCTCATACCAAACCAGCAGTGTACAACAGAAAGAGTAATAAATAGGAATACCGATACACGGAACGAAAAACGGAATGAAACACCGACAAGGTATGTAGAACACACGATATGTACGGGTGTGTAACGCATGATGTGTATGACGAAGCTGTACTGTATGGGAATGGTGTTTGTAAGTAATGATACTTGTCCATAATGCAGAGAGTGGTGAAAGGTGGTTATGTAGTGCTATCCTGCTGAGCATACCAACGACTGTGGACACCGTGTGCACAGCAGTGGGACATCATGTACACAGCTGAGACACCACAAGGGCTGCCACAGGGGGGCATAAGAGAGAACAATGCCAGACCACACGCCAATGCTGGCAGTGGATGTCCAACAAGGAAGTGCCATAGCAGGGGATAGGACATGTATGTATACTGTCACAGCACACATGTGTATGGGCATATACCGTCGATGTCATACGTAATGTGCACCCGACGTGCACGTATGCCTTGCAGTAGGGGATACTATGTCAACTATGTGTAATGTAAAGCTGTCATGGTGGATATGATGGACATTATACACAGTATCACAGGCATATCATGCATAATGGAGGTATTGCCTATTGGTATGTACAATAACAGGATACATATGGCCTGTAGGTATGGGACAGAGTAGTAGCATCATAGCCATCTGAAATGGAAGGAACACCAAGTAACCATGCCCAAACGATCTGTAGCAGGTGCAATGTGGGCAACAATGAAGTCTGGCAGGTCCATGTGTAAACACATGTGCAGTGTACACAGTAGTGTCACCTCCCCATGGTAGTGTCCAGTGAACAGCAGAGGCGGGTGTCAACTGCATGTTTACACAGTACTGCTGCTGTGGTGGTACCATGACTACGTGTCACTCAAACAGCAAGGGAGCTATCACATGAACAGTGCCACTGTGTGTCCCTGTGGGATGTGCACAGGACCTATGTTCCACAGCATGGTGTGTGTTGTGTCTGCAGAAGTAACACAGAAGCCCAGCCCATGCAGTGTGGCATGTGTGCACATATCCATGAGCGGTCCGTTCACACTGCCCACTGCAATTGTCATGTATGAGGAGTATATGCATCAGTAATGCGGAGGACATGGTCCGTGTCAGAGCAAAAGACACCCCTGTGTATGTGGTATGCAGATGTGTACAGATGTGTTTTCCGTCTGTCAGCCGCATATGTAAACTGTCCGAGCCTGGTACACATCGTGGCATGACAATGCTGTGCCATGTAAAGTCGTAGCCATTGTGGAAGGTACACCATGAATGTGGTATTGTACCCTTGACCGTGTGTAGATGTGTGTATGCCACAGGTACAATGGCTACCTATGTACCAGCATCACACACAGTACAGATAGGTGTGGCCCTGCAGAAGTGTATCCATGCCACAGTGGAATACGGTAACCACAGGACCGTGTGGGGCATTTGTGTGTACAGCAACCATGTACAATGTGATATGCATGTACGGGGCCAGTATCCATGTGATAGTCAGTGGGTGAATGTTGCTATGCAAAGGTGATGTGCATGCACCATGTGTCATGCATCCTGATGCCATGACACCCACATGATGTATCTGCCACACTGACACCCATATGGTCGTTATCGGTATGAGCTGGTGGAGCTATAATGGTGCCATGTATGTAGATGTGGGATATCTAGGCATGGACAGTACTCTGTGACAGCATGTTGTGTATGTAAGCAAATAGTGAACATGAGGGGCCCCATGACTGAGGACTGTATAATGCCATATGTACCTGACATGTAGTAGGTAGTATGATATGCTTGCACCACTGTGTGTCCTGTCCAGGAGTCATATAGCCTAACATCCTGAGACACAGGGTATGATGTGCAGGTGGATGTGTACGTTGCCAATACCAGAAAGTGGAATGGTGCTGAAGGGCAATGTGAGGACAACGTCTGATTTGTTGCCCTCTGTACCACCCCAACCACCCATGTAATGGTACGACAGGTGGCCAGCATGTGTATGTGGCGTGCTGTGGCACACAGAAGCCCAACAAGGGTGCCAGGAAAGGCATGGAGGCCATCAATGCATGCGTGAAGCACGTTCGTGAGGATGTGCCCCAGTGCCATACAGAACGGTCCAGTCATGGGTGTACGAATGCAGTCCCACACGTGCAATGCAGTGCCACCCATGTGTAGTGCGATAGATGCGGCTGTGCGGTGGTCAAGGTACACAATGTCCGACAACAGGCTAGCAGTGAATATAGTGGGCTGGTGTGGAGACACATACCAAACAGGTTGGTGGGACATAACAGCTAGGGACATCGGAAGGTGACATCGGGCCAGTGTCCCAGGACATAACGTGTGCATGTCAGTACCATGTATGTGTCCACAGGGACACTACGATGTCCATGTATGGATTGCAACCCTGTAGTGAGTGAGAGTGTGTATTGTTGGTAAGTACACCATCGCCTGGCACGTTGCCAACATTATCTCGGTCTGCAATGCCTGGGTGACTATTGTATGTGACATTGAATGTGGATGTAGCCAAACAACACAGACATACCACCACACTGCCTGAGGCCCCACACTGCAATATGCGGCAGTCATGTGTAGGTAGCTAGCCTTGGAGCATGTGATGGACCACGAGGACCCACCATGGCTGACAAGTGATGCACCCCACACATGTGAATATACACCACCATGCAACAGCCTGCACATGTGCCCATACATCAGATGTGCATGGAACATGACCACCACCATGGCGTCTGTGAAAAGGTCAGTACCACCATGTCTCTGTGTGGAATAGCATGGTCCCTACCATTGTGTACATGCTACGGAAGTGCACTGTGGTATGTGTCAGCATATGTATGTACACTGTCCATCTGCCGGGGTGTCATGCCATTAACAACTGCTGTCAGCAGACGTCAGTAGTACTGGCTGTAGTACACATGTTCCGTGTATGCTGCGATGGGTGTGTGTCCAGGGTGTGGCTAGCAGGGCCGTGAAGCATATGTGTTCATCCACCAAAGGGGGGATAACCCCAGGTTTAACACACCAGACACATGGAGGTATTGTGCATGCTAAGGGTAGTGTAGGTATGGTATGTGTTGTGTAATGTGTCATCCAGCTGGGTGGAGTGCGTGCCTCAAGCATGTGTAGGTACATGGGTGTCCATTCTAGGGAAGTGTGGGTTGCTGTCAGCACATGGCAGTATCAGCTGTCTGAGGCCCAATGTACAGTATAACAACACAGACAGCATGTAACCTGTGGTGTACAATGTAAACTCTGTTGCGTGTTACAATGTGTCTAGCGGTCACAAACATGGGTATCTGCACATTGAGCACCTATGATGCATTGTGTTCGGCAAATATCCAGGATGTGTGCAAAACACTGTGTGATGTGGGATCCTCTCACCTGTGTGTGTTGCAGTCCAGGTATGTGCCTGGGAGGTACGATCCGTGTATAATCTGTACTTGCAGGTGTGCTGCGCAGAGCATGGAGGCAGGACCCAGTCACTGCAGATAAATGTGAGTGGTGCACTAGTATGTGTGCCTTGCTTGTGTGCAGCACAGTGGAAGGTGCAAGCATTGTCCCACATGACCCCATGCCGTGCCTGCCTGTTACAGCCCTGCTGGAGACAGTCATGTGACACCGCCACAGAGGCAGCATAGCATGTGAAGATGTACATGTGTGCTCCACACCCCAGGCAGATGGATGCAGGTCATGTGTGCCACAGCGGTGTGATCGACCAGGACTGTCATAGTGGTCAGATACCACATGCCTGTATAAGTACAGTATGAGCATAGGCAACAGTTGCAGTGACACAATAGGTCAATGTACAGTGTCCCTGTGTTCAGACCACTGCCTACTGTACACTTGGCTAGACACACACCCAGAGGGTGAATATACCGGTGAGCCATCACATGTCCCAGTACACGTAGCCTGTGTAATGCCATCACAGGGTGGTCACAATAACACGTTGTATGAGAGATATGTTGTACCAGGTGATGTGTCATGTGTGCATATGTTGAGTTGCACAGCTGTTCACTCGTCTGCAACATATCAGTGCATGATGCCTAGTGTAACATGATGTGTGGAACTGCACTGTGATCCACAACAGGGTCATCTGAGACAGGTGTGTTGTGAATGGTGTAACCCATGGTTCCACGGGATATACACTGGTGCTGTTGGCTGCCATGCTGGGGGCCACCAGTGGTGCCTACAGTGGTCATACAGACATACTGCACACATTGTTCTGGCAGGAATGTCCATTGTTGTAGATGATGTGTTACTACGTGAAGGTAGGTGTGTGTTGTGAATGTTACCCATCCAGATGTGACCATCAGGTGCAGTCATGGTTGTCGACAGCATCACACCCATCCACAGCTGTCAGCACCCTGTCCCCAGAATGGGTGTTAGCTGCCCTCGTACTGTGTGACCTATGTGCAGATGGTGGAACACCTACTACTGGCTGGCTAACAGTGTCATCTAGGAAGGCTATGTGATGGCTGGAATACGCTGTTATAATGTATAATGATGGTATCCCAATGAAGTACATGGAATCACATACAGTAAGCCATGGCTGGCATGTAAACCATGTACAACAATGACTGTGTGACAGACACAAACAATGCGGAGCCATGTTGAACATGCACCCATGAGAACACCAAATGAGGTATGTTGCACATATCGATGTACAACTGTCAGCTATGGGCACAGCATGGATGCAGACGCATATCCCCCACAGGCAGTACCACGCCATGTAGGTAGGGGGGCATTGCACGACTACATGTGACAGTTGCTGTACCGCCACATGTACTGCATATCCGTCATATAGGGTTAGCAGTGGTACGTGACTGTTGGACATGCCTGTACATATGACCATGTCCCACAGGATATGTGTTACGTGTGTACAACACCTGTTGTACCGTCATCAAGCTGTGAAGTGTATGGCTGCCAGTGTACCTGTGTGACATGTTGTGCAATGGGTGCAAAGGTACGCAGTAGTGCATTGCATGCCCACATGTCCCACACAGGTGCATAGCCTGAACATACAATACGAAGAGGGTGTTGGATCATAGCAACCCACAAGAGGAGATGGGTACTGGTGGCAACCCACTACCACCTGTCTGGGTAAGGTGTGCATGTCCATGACACATTAGCACCTGAGATGTTAGCAGTACAGCTGTACAGGGCGGCATGCATATTTGATCACTAATACCCCTGTGTGTTCCACCACTGGCCTGTTGACAGACAGACACCAACACAGCACATCACCACTGGCTACTGTAGAACAGGTTTACCGTGTAGACATGTGCACAGAACATCTGCGCCAGCCACACTCAAAGACGTTATGTGTTGAACCCCACCATCATTGTAGCCCATGCCACAGACAGATGTTCATGCATCTGTGTATGTACAGCTGGGAATGTCCCTGGCCTAGCAGTATAGCTGTGTCAGTGTTGCGAACAACATACTGAATGGGCTGGGTGTGTGAGGTGTGCATCATACGTGTATGGTCCGATGGATGATGCCATCAGTGCCCCCGCTATGTGAACATCCCTGTCCCCATACATGGATACCTATGCTGTGCCCAACACCATGGTCCCTGTGGGAGGGATGGTGCTGTGTGGTGCACCTGCTGACATGGCGGTGGCAGCAGGCACTGGATGTAGACATATGTGGTACCCATGTCAGGCTAGGCTACCATCCATGTGCACGGGATATCAGTGTGTGGGCACATACAGCACTGTGTTGAACAATATCACAGCACATAGCACCTGTCAGGGGTAATGTGTATGCATGGATGTGCAATACCAGCATGCACCATACACACCCCCACCAAGCAGCATGCTGCCTACCTTGCAGAAGGCCATTGTCCACACCATGATGATAGACATGTGTAATGTCCATATACACATAGCAATGACATATGGAATGGACAGCCACCCTCCCAATATCAGTACCCCCCAGGTGGGACACATCCCTGTGCCATGTATGTGACATATCCTGTCATACCATGCAGCCCTGTCCAGCAAGGCTGCACGTGCTATCACAGTCATACATGGTGCGATGGCCAAATGGCACTTGCACTATCAACCATCCAGAGCAGTAATGTGGCACTGATGCACCTTGTGGTGTCACAGGTGCTGTGTGTTGGCATGTACAACGTGCGTGCGCACGTGCTATGTATGACCATCCCTGCTAATGTCATATGATTACACAATGTCCCGTGTGTATCACATGTGCAATACAGGTGAGCCGTGGCAGGTTGTCCAACACCTGTACAGTGCTGTGTAGATGTACATGGCACAACACATGCATGTACAAGTGTCCACGTGTATGTGTGCAGTGCCACTGCTGACGTCCATAATGGCTGCGTCCGTGATGCCTAGTGACATATACACAGCATCCAGGTGAACAGTAGAACTGTGTGCACATTGGGACACGTGCCAACTGGTATGAACACAGGTGCAGGCAGGTACACATGTCCACAGCAGGTTACCATCAACATGGTGTGTGTACAGTGTGATGAGTTGACACACAGATATGATATGATACCCGCTGCTTAACGATGTGACAGCAACATGTCAGCTCTGTCAGTGCCATGATGCATCGCAGAGATTACTGTGCAGATGTCGTACATGTCATAGCAATGTATGTCCAGCAGTATGCCAGTACATCAGTGTAAATGTGACCTGTCACCATCATTATGTCTTACAGATAATGCCACATTCACGGCTGCCAGCCTTCAGCCGCCAGGAGGATGACGTAATCATACCGTTGCTCCATGACAACTATGACTTGCTATTCAGCCATGTTCCACAGCAAGCACAGCAGCGGGATGACCTGTGGCAGGATATGCGCAGGAGGGTGAACGACATGGGTGGCAACAACCGCACCTACCAGCAGATACACCGACACTGCACGGACCTAATACGGCACGCAAAACAGCGTGCCGCCGCAATCGCCAGAGAACAAGGTGGAACAGGTGGTGGGCCACCAACCCAGCACCCACTCACACACACGGAGGAGCTCCTGGCCAGTCTGGGGACACCCAGGGAACATCATGCAGAAACACTCGCTGCCATCGTGGAGGTGGGTGTCTCCCAACCAACGAGCCTGGAGCTGCCTGGTAAGTCAGTCTTGCATATGTGTATGATAACTGACGTAGGTGTGGGTGTCACAGTACACCACATAATGTACCAACACATGCCAGGTATATGGCCACACAAGCCGCATACTACAGTATGCTACGTTGTGTTTGCAGACATGTGCATAACACATGCTACCACACAGGTACATGATGTGACATGCACAGTGCTTACTGTGGCTACAGTCATGGATAATGTTTATACTGTTGTGTCGCCCCTATACAGGTACATCTGGCGTGTCGCACAGCCATGGGTCCGTCGCAGGTGAGACTGTTGTTAGTAACAGGCATGTTACAGTGTATAGATATTCGCCATGTGGCCAGGTATGACATGCACACCTGGGTTCTGCTCCAGTCACGGTATACAGGTTGCACCACCTGACACACACGCCACCCATGTACAGTAGATACAACCGTTAGTATACACCGGCATGAAACCACAGAACCCATCGGTGTGATATGTGCAGTCAGCTATGCATACAATGGTGGAGGTGTTCTACAATGGCTGCATATGTAGTATGCATTGGAATGCCATTTGTGGTACGCACACAGTACCACATAGTGAGTTGTGATCTGGCCAGCACACAGGTGTTACCAATGTGACATATGCCCCTGCATTGTGTGCACACGTTGTGACATGGCACATGACATGTCCCACGCATGTGGTGTTCTGTCTGCAATATTGTCACACCATGACATGACCTACGCCTGACATAGCAGACATCCACACTGTCTGCATAGCCCTCTGGTTTGTGACACCTCAGACTTGTATGGGTGTATGTCACATGAGCGACCACAGGGATGGGTACACGGTGCCCATCACACACAATTGTCCATGACCCAGACAAACATGGCCATGGGTGATACCTACAGGCATGTTGCCACACAGTACATCTGGAGTGGATAGACACCCTTGCACATTGTCCACACATAGTGCGATCATAGATGTAGTGGACCACCTGTACATTTGATGTGGTACACCAGACAACCGGAATGCCTGTCTGCAGCCACTGGAGGTGCCACCAATGTCTACCATATACATGCTGTGGAACAGCATGACTGTGTTGCAGACATGGCAATGCAATGCGTCCATGTTATGCATCGCACAGAAACATACCTGTGTCTTGCTGCCATGCAGTGGCACAGTGCCTGTACTCCCCACTGTATAGCTATGTACATGGCTCACACCAACCACACCTGCACAGACATCTTTGTTACACATGCATTCTATCTGTAGTCTGTACACATAACACTGCACTGTGACGTCCAGTATGATGCGGTGCATGTGGTGGGACACCATTGTCACATGTCCACATGTTATCGCACATGTTGGCGGAGTACATGTCAAAGTGATGCCAGCCATGTGTACTGTTAACCTGCCTGTGGCCACACGGTGTATCACGGTGATGCATGCAAACTACCATGAATGTGTGTACTGCATGCCTACTGAAATGACACCTGCTTGATGTAGTGTGCACCCCAGGGCAGTATGCATACTACCACTATTAATGTCTGGCCTGCATTCACTGAGCTGTGGTGTGGGAATGCTGCATGCCATCTGCAATATCACATGCATGATGTGTCTGCGTGTGTGTGTGTCTGCGTGTGTGTGTCAGCGTGTGTGTGTCTGCGTGCATGTGTGTGTCTGTGTGTGTGTGTGTGTGTGTGTGTGTGTGTGTGTGTGTGTGTGTGTGTGTGTGTGTGTGTGTGTGTGTGTGTGTGTGTGTGTGTGTGTGTGTGTGTGTGTGTCTGCGTGTGTGTAATGTATCTTACAGTATGTCTTTGTATTCACAGGTGGTGTAGGTGTGCTCCTCCTGCAGTCCATCTGATGCTAGTGTCCCCACAGATACTAGCGGTGATGACCATATGCATGAGGCACAGGCAGGGTTGTCAGGGGCAGAAGCTGTGCCATTGGTTACCATCCCACCTATGTCCCCTTCATCTCCGCACACGGTTCTGATGCCGACACATACCACATCACTGTTGCCCATAGAGGAAGGACAGTCAGCGTCTGTTGGCATTGAGCAGGAATGTGTGGTGGCTACAGAAGGTGCGTGTACACACCATGTTGCCAGTGTAATGACTGGTGATGTGCCACACAGGCATGTGGCTGGTGCTGCTCGTAGGAGGACCTCTGGTAGACATGCACCTGCTGTACAGGGTGCAGCAGCTGGTATCACCAGACGCATGTTCCAGACTGTAATGGCGGCACAGGCACGTGCTGAACGGCAGAACCAAGAAGGGCAGAGGCTGCAGAGGGCCGCAATCTGTTCCCTAAATGAGAACATCCAGTCATTGGCGAATGCTCAACAGCAGATTGCTAATGTTCTGGATAGGCGATTAGGTGAGATGGTTGGAATCCTCGACCGAGGCATGTCAATCCGCGAGCGTGAGCTGTCTGTGCTGGAACACCTTGTAGGGGTGAGGCGGAGGACACGTGGCTGTAGGCCAGCAACACCACCTAGTGTAGGTCGACGTGTGCGTGTCACCTCTCATGCCCACTCACACAGTGCCGGTAGCAGCAGCAGTGCAGCTGGTGCTACACCAACCACACCAGGACACAGCAGGCCACATGGATGTGGCCCTGGCCGGTCCCAGCGTGGACACGGTTCCAGCGGACATGTGTCATCGGAGAGTGGCCACTCCATACCTCTACCCGGTAGTGCCCGTGAGACCCCAGGCAGGCACGGGTCACGTGGCCGCAGACAGACACAGTGAGCCGTACAACCTGCACTGTACAGTCTGGGGCTGCCAAGTATACCCCGTGTAGGCATCACAGATGGCTGAACTGTGTACACACATACCCACACACAGCAGACACAACTGTAGGGCTCCACCACATCCACATGCATTCTGCACAGTCATGCCCAGTAAATGCACCAGCCCTTACACACACACATGATGTCATCCATTGGTACAGCCTATGCCCCTGGCACACATATCACCCTGTGCATATGATGAAGCCTCTGCCGCATCACTGTCATCCACACCATCGGTGCACAGTTATGCAAATATATTCTGATGCACAGGGTGGACAAGATAGTGAGAGGTGTATGTGATACCTGTGTACGCATAGTGTGTGATGTGTATGTTGCAGTGGTTGTGTATGACAAGTGACAGGTGCGTATGTGACGTGGGTTGTGTACTGTCATCATGCAGCAGACATACCATGTAGTGCAGGTGCAGCATACATTGAGCTGTGTACACGGTATGTGTGATGGCTACATGTGTAGCACCATGTTGGTTCTGTTAACCTGTATGCCTCATATGGTGTACTTGCATGTGCCTACTGGGAGCACTGTTATCAGTCCCCCACATGTAGCTGTGGGTTACCCACAGGCACATCTGGCAATATCAGCATACCACAGGTACCCGCAACCTGCCTGGACACCTACATAGGTACATAGGTGCATAGGTACATACCAGGCTATGTGCCCTATGGCATGTGTAAGCCTAGCCAGAGTGTGTGTGGCTTTCACCACCCCTTAGGATGAGGATACTATATCCATTGGTCTGCTGTCCCTCTGTCCAGCAGTGACACAGAGATGATGCCTGGGGCATACCTACGATCTCCCATCCACACGTCAGGATTACTCTTGGACAGAGTCAGTGAGGGGCTCTGCTTCACAAGGACTGAGAATCTGTTCCATGGTGTAGGGAGTCTCTGGGCGATGAACCTGTCCCTCCAGCACGTCCTATTTATGTCCATGTTGAGGTTTCTGTCAGTTGCTCCCGTGCCCGTGGTTGTTTGGATCCTAGGAGGTGGAACATGTCCATGACACCCAGGTCGGACATGGCCGTGTATGTCAGGCACAGATCACCTCAGAGCAGACGGTATGAGAAGGTATACAGCCAGAGTCCCCTCAGTCGGGCAGCATGTGACATATGTTTCAGCACCTTTATCCCTGTGTTGTGGAACGTTTGAGGTCCTTCCGAGTGCTGCAGGTGTCAGGTTAGGTACATTCCAAATGTGGCGTTGTACCCAATCATTGGTCTGATGCGTGAAGAGTACAGGGGTACAATGACCTCCCCTGATGTGGATGTGAATCCCTTCATGACCAGGTGGGCGCAGTGGAATGTCTTCCCAACCACATTGGCAATGTGAGTGTCAAGAGAGGTTACCGACAGGTTTGGTACCCATGTCCCTGATCACGTCCACCATGTTTAATGGATTACCACCTATGTGGTAATTCTGGGTGAACATGTCTTTCCCAAAGGGTAGGTCTATACCTTCCCTGGCATGTAGCTTCAGGCCATGGCTCTGGCACCAGTTATCCATTTCTATGAGACCTCAGGTGGATGTCCGTGTCTGATGGGGTGTTGAGTATGGTGGCCGGTTTGCAGTCATCTGCATACCTTGTCTGCCACAATCCCCCTATGTTTGCATGCATGTCGGAAAGTTGAATGCCAAACAGGAGGGGGCCCAGGACTGAGCCCTGTGGGCCACCACTCGGGACCAGCTTGGAGTCTGACATGGCACCAGGAACACTAACCCTGTGGGTTTTGACCTCCATCCGGTTGGCAAACCATCGTGTGACATATGTCTCTACATCTATGCTGGTGAGCCTTTCTATGATGCCCGCGTGGAGTGTGGTTCGAACGCTGTCACCAGGTCACGGTAGTCTGTGCAAACCGACGTACCCCCATCAATGGCCTTAGTGACTCCTCCAAACAGGTCGACCAGGTTCGGGAGGCAGGATCTGCCCTTGACTAAGCCAATGTGGGTATGTTCCAGTATTTGTCGTTCCCCAATGTCTTTATTTATGGGCTCCATTATGGACCCCTCCATAGCTTTGCAGACAAGGCTTGTCAAGCTTATAGGACAGGGATGTACAGAGTCCATAGGAGCACTGCCTTGGTGGAGTGGGACCACAGTTGCCGTATGCCATCCATCGGGTACGTAGCCTGTAGTAAGGCTAAGATTAAACAGCAGCCTTATGTGCGGGGTGAGGCCCTCATTGAGGTTGTGTAGCACACAGCCGGGGACACCATCTGGTCCCATTGATGCTGTGTTCACTGCTTTACAGATATCAGCTCTCACCTGGGCATTCGAGATGTTTGGGAGGCTAGACTCTGGTGGGATAGATACGTCCCCTCTTGGGGGGGGTAGATGTATGCACGGAACCTGTCTGCCAGTTTGTTGGCAATGTCTGTGGGTTCAGTGATCATTGTACCATTCTGGACTAATTCCGAGCATAACTGTGTGCTTCCACCCATGTATCTACCATAGCAAAGGAAGGCCTTATGGTTGTCTTATGTGTCCTTTGCAAGTCCAGTCCCACAGGCGGCCTTGGATGATTGTATGAGTGATCGTATGTTAACGCCAGTATTAATCAGTGATGCCTTCCCTGGTAGTGATATTGCTCTGTCATGTAGTAGCTTTCACCTCTTGTTGTACGGTTTGTTAATGGCTGGGGTCCACCAGACCATGTGCCTGCCTTTGGTGGACAAGGTCCTGATGTTATCAGGGATCGCTTGATCCAGACATTCCTGGGGGTGCATATAGAAGGCATTTGTAAGGGTTTCAGTAGCGTGGCCTGTGTTTACCACTGGCATGGAGGCCTTGTAGGGTACCACACCAGTCGTATGACGTGTGGGGTTCACTGTAGAGAGGTCTTCACTGTGGTCTCCCTTGCCGGTGTTGGGTGCAGGATGCGGATCTCCAGTGAGTTCACTATATGGTCTGACCTCACCGTTGAGGGATGTACATCCTGTGTGGAACATGTCGTCCCCATGTGTGATGATCAGGACTAGTATAGTTCCTCCCCTTGTGGGTATGGTGCATGGTTGTTCCACAGCATTCGGGTGTATGAACACCTGGAACCTTTGGTGTAGGGTGTTGTGTCCTGGGTAATGTTCCCAGTCTATGTATGGGTGGTTGATGTCACCCAATATGATGGTGTTGTGAGAGCATTCATACTCCCCAGTGTCTTCAGGAAGGCTGTGCGGGTATCCTGGGTTTGGGAGGGTGGTCTGTAGCATGCAACATACTGTAGGGCAGTCCTACCCATGGTTAATTGCACCTGGATGGTCCCCGCTGCTACGTGCATTTCTGCCAACCTGGAGGTGTGGGTATCCTTCATGGAAATGGAGACTCCCCCTCCTTCTGTGTTCGGTCCGGGTTATGGTCCTGAACGCGTGATATGAGGTATGACCTGATAGTGCTGGGGTGCTCTCAGGAGCCCTGAACAATGTTTCAGTCACAGCACTGACATCGATGTCCTCCATACTGAGGAGGGTATTTGAGGGCGTGCAGCTTGGGTGTAGACTACTGGCACTGAGCAGTATTGCCCTTTCTTTTCTCCAGGTTTGTAGTCTAGGGTGGTAGGTTTATCATTCCAGCCTTGCCTGCAGTGGGCACTGTGGGGGTGGCAGGAGCCTTAGCCAAACTCTTGAAGACCAGGGGCGACAGGTGCGAGCCATCCCTTGCGAAGGGGCATGGTGTGCCAAGCATGTCATCCCAGGCAAGAGGAATTTGGATCCCCTCAGACTGACACCGGTAACCAGGCACATTATCAAGGGTGATCATTTGGAGCCAGTATAGTGGCATCATACTTGATGAGGGTGGGATACTGCCCAGGGTCAGGGACATGCTGGCCTGGGATACACAATCTGAGAGCCCCTCTATGTCTCCTTTCATGTATCCCAGGGTGGTATGTCTCCAGTTGTTGACACCAGCATGGACAATGACCGCGTCATACTTGTACATGCTGCGGAGTGACCTGAGTGTGTGTGTTATGTGGCGGATTCCAGCGCCCGACAGGCAGCCTACTGTGATCATTCCCTTGTTCAGTCTGGTGGGTGGGACGTCGGTGTGTCTGACTGTGGCGTCACCCATTACAAGTGTGTCTGGCATTGTGTGTGGCCTTTGGGGCTGTGACTGTTTAGCATACTGACGTTGAGAACTATGTGTTGCATGTCCTATGTCTTGTGGAGGCAGTTGCTTGGGTGTCTGCTTCAGAGGCCTCGTTAGGTTCGTTACATGTTTTAACAGTGCCTCCAAGTATGTCTTAGTGTGTTCATGTGTTTGTTTAGCATTTGTGATAGTTACATGTGACACTGGGTTTGTGGTGTGCATGGTGTCCTTCCCCTCCCGTTTGGTCTTGCCGGTCATGGTTTGAGAGAGCTCAGCCCCCTGTCTGGCTATATAGTTGCATCTCTCACATGTATTATGTTTAGTGGGGGAGGTGCGGCTTGTCCGTGTCCATGAGGCACCTGTAACATTTTCCCAGGACGCCCAGATTCACCATCTGAACAGGAGAGGTCGCTAGCAATTGACCCTTCGACATGCCAGAGAACGTGAATGCATTTGCTGTGTAACTGGGTCAGAAGGCACCTATAGGGAAGTGGGTACTCAAGGGGATTCTAGGCTAGTGTAGTACTCCATCTAGTATACATGCACTTTACCTATGTAGGAATACTATGGGAGCAGGTGCAGAGCTTTTGTGATAGAGAACAGACAGTTGAGATTGCAAGAAGAGAGGTTCTACATATAAACCTGCGGAGCACGGAGCCAGATATAGTGTAACGTTGCTTACATGGTACATGATGCACATGTCCACATATATACTGCACCTGACGCCTGTGGTCAGTGCCACAGGCTACGGTGGACAGAGACATCACATACATGGCATGACACAGTACAGGTATGGTGACATTCTGCAGGTGTTGTACACAGTGTGCTGGCAACTGACCGCAGGTGTCACCAGTCAGCTGTGGTGCATGGTGTGCAGCAGTTGGATGCTGTACCGGTACAGGAATATGTCCGCAATCGCGGGGCATACACCACTATGGCACACACCCCATTGTGTGCAGATGGGGACACCTGCCTGTGTGGTCAGCACCCTCACAATACAATGCACCCACGTGCCATGTCACAGGGGGCGGTCTTGCACAGGTGGCCAGTAAGGCTCACAAGTATAGCATTGACAGGGCTGTACAATGCAGCACCAGTACGGGATGGTCACTCTGTGTGGTTAGTGTCCAGTCACAACACTATATCTGCATACACCCTCACAACAGGCAGCAGACATACACACATGTTGACACACTGACATGGTGGTGACCACACATGTCTACACGGAGGGACGACGTGTTGCATGTACTGCACCATCCACATCCATGCACCCCACACTGAGGTATGTACAGATCTCTACCATGGTGTACAGTGATGTGTGGCACGTGGCACATAGTCCCCCGATCTGTGGCATACATGGGCACACATTCCTGCACACATGTTGGTGCTAGGAATGCCACACCCGCTATATGGGATATGTGCAGGCGTGCAGCGGTATGTAGTGCATCCTGCGTGCCACCACTGTATCTGGCAGCTGTGCCAATATAGGCACTTGGGAGGTGGTAGGGGTTACAGTGGCCATGTGACATATGGTCGATGACACATGGCCGATGGGTATGCATTATGGCAGCGCTGTCATGTAAAGGCGACATAGCAGACTGTATGCATATGGCAGGGTAGGATGGTGTGTGACACACCTGTGACCAGCACCTGCACACATGCATGTGGACAGGTGTTTAAACACATGGTGTACACACATACCGCCATGCGTGCTGTTACTATGCCACCATATGATGGCCCCCATGATGGGTATGCATGTGGTAGGGGGTTGCAACTGTGTTATGGACATCGGACACCGCTCATGCATGGCTGCACCGTGCACAGTACACGTGTCACATGTATCCCCTGTTGCCATGTGTGTATGCATTGCTACGTTGTGACATGTGTGTCGACATACATGGAACATGGACTGTGGTATGGTATCACAGCTGTCACAGGAAAACTGTACAAGGGTATGTGTTCCAGTCAACACTGCTACACCCTGTAGGGGGTGCATACCACAGACATGTGTCCACCTTCCATTCGTGTGTGTATTACCGCGTACGCCAGTGTTATGCATGTGGTACATCACAGGCTTCGTATGTGTCCTGTGTGCAGTCCATGCACACAGCCAGGCAATCACATATATGACATATCCGGACTTTGTTTCACTGTGGTACAGCTGCAGTCATGTATCATATCTGTGTCAGGCCCGTGGTATGTGTGGAGCATGCCTGTCCATGTATACCGATATGGGTGGACTACATCACACCTGTGGGATCATTGATAGTACATGTGTACTCTGCATGATGGACGTACACCACCACATAGACTTGTGGACATATGTCACATGCTGTTGCTGGACCGTGAGGCATACTGCTGCACCGATGACATGGTGCTGGCATGGCAGCTACAGTGTTCACTGCAGTGCGTACATGTTCAGCCTGCACCCATGACGCCTGTGCTGTCATCTGTGTGTGTATGTGTAACTGCATGTGTGTCCACCCTGTGCGTGTGTACAGGTTTACCTGGCCGTGACTTGCGGTGTGTGCACTCCGTCTGCATGCTGGATGGCGCGTAGCACATACTAAGTGTGTGAGCATGCCCAGGTTGCTGTTGTGTGGGTGGACACACACGACGGTCCACAATCTGCCCTTCTATGATTTCACCCCATGTGTATGCATGTCTGCACTGTGCAGATTGTAAGTGTCTGAGCATGCCCAGTAAGCAGCTGTGTAGATGGACACACAGTACAGTGCACACCGCGCCCGTCTGTGTTGATACCCCGTGTGCATGTCTGTTTCCCCTTCGCAACCGCCACGTCTGTGGCATGGCCGGGTTGCTGTTGTGTGGGTGGACACACACGACGGTCCACAATCTGCCTTCCATGATTTCACCACATGTGTATGCATGTCTGCACTGTGCATATTCTAAGTGTCTGAGCATGCCCAGTAAGCAGCTGTGTAGATGGACACACAGTACAGTGCACACCGCGCCCGTCTGCGTTGATACCCCATGTGCATGTCTGTTTCCCCTTCGCAACCGCCACATCTGTGAGCATGCCCGGGTTGCTGTTGTGTGGGTGGACACACACGACGGTCCACAATCTGCCCTTCCATGATTCCACCCCATGTGTATGCATGTCTGCACTGTGCAGATTCTAAGTGTCTGAGCATGCCCAGTAAGCAGCTGTGTAGATGGACACACAGTACAGTGCACACCGCACCCATCTGTGATGATACCCCATGTGCATGTATGTTACCCCTTCGCGACCGCTAGGTGTGAGGGCATGGCCAGTACACCATTCGGGGGTACACACTACAGTCGGCACCGATGTCTGCTACTAGGCGTGTAGCCATGGCCAATGACATCCTGCATAGCCATGGTGACCGTCCAGGTGAGTCATATGTGGTTGGTATGCCACAATGGCTGCCTACATCATGCACGCTGGATGCCCTCTCATAGGGTATACTGTCTGTGGTGCATCCCGTATCCATGTCGTGATGTTGTGCTCCGTAGTTAGTTGGTATTCCCGAGTGCAGCACTACCGTGTTACTGTACGCCCACCTTGGGATGGTAACATGCTGTGTTTATCGGCTGCCTTGCCTCTGCAGATGATATCACCCACCTAGGGGTATGCCTCCTGACAGTGCTGTGCTCAGTAATCTCGGTAGCGCATTCTGTAAATGCATCATGCTGTAGTGTGTTCATGTAGGTAGGCGTAGGTTCAACTCCAGGCCCTTCCCCGTGTGTGTGTGAGGTGTGTGTGTGTGTGTGTGTGTGTGTGTGTGTGTGTGTGTGTGTGTGTGTGTGTGTGTGTGTGTGTTTCCAGCTGCCTCTGCAGATGGTCATGCTTTTAGACGCTTCGCAACACATACCTTGGCTATTGTCAGCTATTCCTTTACGGATGATGTCACCCGCCTAGAAGTATGCCTCGTTCTGTAAATGCATCATGCTGTAGTGTGTTCATGTAGGTAGGTGTAGGTTCAACTCCTGGCCCTTCCCGGTGTGTGTGTGTGTGTTTCCAGATGCCCTTGGTGAGAGTAGTTCCTTTAGTCGCTTCTCAACACATACCTTGGCTATTGGCATCTATTCCTTTACGGATGATGTCACCCACCTAGAAGTATGCCTCTGACAGTGCTGTGCTCAGTAATCTCGGTAGCGCATTCTGTAAATGCATCATGCTGTAGTGTGTTCATGTAGGTAGGTGTAAGTTCAACTCCCGGCCCTTCCCCGTGTGTGTGTGTGTGTTTCCAGATGCCCTTGGTGAGAGTAGTTCCTTTAGTCGCTTCTCAACACATACCTTGGCTATTGGCATATATTCCTTTACGGATGATGTCACCCGCCTAGAAGTATGCCTCTGACAGCGCTGTGCTCAGTAATCTCGGTAGCGCATTCTGTAAATGCATCATGCTGTAGTGTGTTCATGTAGGTAGGTGTAAGTTCAACTCCTGGCCCTTCCCCGTGTGTGTCTGAGGTGTGTGTGTGTGTGTGTGTGTGTGTGTGTGTGTGTGTGTTTCCAGCTGCCTCTGCAGATGGTCATGCTTTTAGATGCTTCGCAACACATACCTTGGCTATTGTCAGCTATTCCTTTACGGATGATGTCACCCACCTAAAAGTATGCCTCTGACAGCGCTGTGCTCAGTAATCTCGGTAGCGCGTTCTGTAGATGCATCATGCTGTAGTGTGTTCATGTAGGTAGGCATAGGTTCACCTCCCAGCCCTTCCCCGTGTGTGTGTGAGGTGTGTGTGTTTACAGCTGCCCTTGGTGAGAGTAGTTCCTTTAGTCGCTTCGCAACACATACCTTGGCTATTGGCATCTATTCCTTTACGGATGATGTCACCCACCTAGAAGTATGCCTCTGACAGCGCTGTGCTCAGTAATC
The DNA here is from genome assembly GCF_019279795.1 of Protopterus annectens. Lineage (NCBI taxonomy): Eukaryota > Metazoa > Chordata > Ceratodontiformes > Protopteridae > Protopterus > Protopterus annectens. The sequence continues at coordinate 900,217,657 of NC_056731.1, forward strand.
TCGGTAGCGCGTTCTGTAAATGCATCATGCTGTAGTGTGTTCATGTAGGTAGGTTCAACTCCCGGCCCTTCCCCATGTGTGTGTGGGGTGTGTGTGTGTGTGTGTGTGTGTGTGTGTGTTTACAGCTGCCCCTGTAGAGAGTAGTTATTTTAGATGCTTCGCAACACATACCTTGGCTATCGGCGGCTATTCCTTTACGGATGTTGTCACCTACCTAGACATGTGCCTCTGACGGTGCTGTGTTCAGTGGTCCACGTAGCGCGTTCCATACCTGTGTCATACTGTTGTGCAGTTGGGTAGGTGGGGGTAAGGTCAATCCCCATGCCTGCCAGCTGTGTGTGTGTGTCTATGCTCCCAGCTGCATGGGTTCATAGGTTATGGCTTTAGAGTTTCCGCAGAACACTTATATCCTGCCACCATCTCTGTGTTTGTGGATGGTGAGATGCAGCTCGTGGACTGCCTGTGTGCCTGCTGTGGTTGGCGACCTCCGTAGCATGTTCTCCACGTGCGCCCTACTGTGGTGTGGTGGGGTGGTGCTGTGTACGTTACACTCCCGGCCTTGCCACATGTGTCCGTCTGCATCTCTCTCGATGTATATATACATACTTATGTTGTGCCCATAGCGCTGCTCTTGCATGGACAGCTGTCTGTCCCATGTATCGCATATTTGCACGGCTGACACATAGAACTGTGGTACGATGCATATCCACTCATTGTCCATGCAACGTCCGTATTCCAGCACACCCTAGAGACATCTGCTGGATATCGTGGCAGACAGCTATCCTTGCTGTACTGACACTGTACCCATACACGCCATAAACCTTGTGTATAATTGCCTGTTTATGGTGTGTGTATGTCTATCTGAGCTGTATGCGTGGTCGTGTGTGTGTCTCGCTATAGCCGTCTGTGCAGGTGTCGCCACTATGGGTAATCCTTGTAGACCGCTGTTTCATGTGCACTTCAGCACATACCTGCAGACCGTACTACCCCTCCTACGGCAGTGGCCTTAGATCGACCGCTGCCCTAGGCGATAGGGCTCCATGGCTCCCACCACCACAACACATGGTGCCCCCATCCTGGTGTACCTACATGACATACCTACTAGAAAGGTGGCCCTGCTAGTGCGGCGCCCTAGGCAGCCGCCGGATTGGCCTATGCCTATGGCTGGCTATGAGCACATCACAAGGCATACTTTTACATTCAGTGTTTTACAAAGGCTAGATTTTAATACCAGAGGGGGGGACCTTATCAACTATACTTTAGAATGCGGATTGAGATGGATTATTAGGTGGAGAGTTGACCACACACCAGGGCTGAATGATGAAGCACAGATTAAGCCTCTTTTGAGAAGCAGGTGGCTTAAACCCAAATAACAGGAATGTAGTTTAGGTACAGCTATACATTTAACACCCATTAATCCACTCTTTCAGTTGTTTACCACTGTATTACATTGATATAATATACATATTTTCTATATATATTGTTAGATTTTTGATTGATGAGTATTAGGCATAGTACAATATCATATAATACATGTTTTAATAGGATGTTTTTGAAGATGTTAATATATGTGTGTGTAGTTAACATTGCGTCTGCGCTTTATATGCTGGGGTTAATTGTTCATTGTTTGATGAGAAATTGACCAATGAAAGTGTAAGGAGGGATATTTAAAGCCTGGATGCTTTTATGTTCTGTGTAAGTCTGACGGAGCCTACGGGTGAAAGCGCTTACTTGTCTATAAAGGAACCTTTTTACACCATTTGGGCACTGTCCTGGACAATTTCTACGTTGACTGTTTCATCTACCTATGTGTTTTTTGGATTGTGTGCCATAAGGTGCCAGCGGTTATTTTATGTTGATTAGGTGTATTCCATGGTCAATTGACATTAATCATATTAATTCATTAAAGGATCTTCTTTATAAGTGGGAACGCCATAGTTTAACCATCCTATGACCTTCCTAGTTGAAGTTGTTAGTGTGCCATTAGTATGTGTTCCACAGGTCGCCCATTTGTTCCGCATTATGGAAGCGAGTGATCCCCATTTTGGTGATGGCAGATTGAGAGCTGTACGCCGGTATTCGCACGGCGGTCTGACTTTGTATGGGGAATGTCTAATGTAGTCCCTATCTGTATTTCCTGTGCTATGCCTTACTGCAGCTGTGTAATTCCACCAGGTGTCCAGTTATGGGTGCCATCTTGGTCGTACGCTTGTCCATCCATGGGAATTGCCTATTGGACACTGATATAGGGCTGTACACATTTCACACCTGCTTTTAGCATTATCCGGTGGATGCTTTGCATCATTAGTGGGGAGTAAGGCATGTGCTATACCCACATCCTTCCCACGGGGCGGGACAACAGATTATCTGCCAAACAACACAGAGCCCCATTTCTGCATACCCAGGATCCCATGGCTGCAAACCTCGACGGTACACATTACACATCCTTCATGTGTGCGGGACTGGGATGTGGACGCACTTCTATGGACTCGACAATCTGGGGATTTCTGTTCATATGTCCTGCATTTCATGGACACTTGTCATCAACCTTAAACACGCTGGTGGTGCATATGTCTAGCTGTGCCGTAGTCACGGCTGTCATTTCTTCTGGGTCGATCGCAGCTGGTTGATATTGAGAACGGATCAATGTTTGGAGTCCTACAATGGACACCAATGTGCATATGTAAAGTGTAGAACTTGTTGGACTGTCACCATCTGGCCAGTGGTTTTGACTGCTGCTGTATGTTCCCCAATCGCGGATGTCTGTTTGACTACCCATATTATGTATTACTTGGCCTATCTATATCCATGTGCCAGTAAGCGGAAATACAGCAAACCTTGAGTCCTGGTCATCTTCATAAAAGACATTATTGAACATAAACCATGCCAAGACTGACGATGACAAAAACGATACACTCCACAGTCAAAAGATACTGAGCTCTTTCACCCACTAACATGGGGCATCGTCGGAGTACGAAATACATTAGATAGACGTCCCTTATATACTTCCTTCAGAGTCAGTTTAAAGTCAACTAATTAATAAACTTGCTCATAGTTAAGTGGACAGTGCTCCAAGTCTTGATGATAAAGTGACATATACAAATCAGTGTTGCATACATTACTTAATGGAAACAATAATACAACAACAATGTGTTAATATAAATACAATATTGGTCAATACAATCAGTATATTGAAACATAGTTGATAATTGTGAGTAAACCTTAGAATGTAGTGTGTTGATAATGATATTGTATATCAATGTGTATAATTGTTGCATTAAGATTCCAAATCATGGAATAAATAAGTACAATTAAATGCATATTTTGTATAAATATGAATGTAAATAAGAGTCACAATGTTAAATATGAATATGACTGTATTATAACTATATCAATATGATATGGACTAAACTGTAGTTGTTTACATCTTGTTTTCAAGTGACAAATCTATGTCCATGCGTCATATATACGGGCTCGGACTGCTGTGTGTAGATATATACATGTGAACCCCTCGTTTCATACCTTGCTTTGTTACTGTCTGTGGATTACCTGTGTACACACATCAATTACCATGCCATACCTTTCCACTGTACAGGTTCTGGCATGGTGTACAGCTGGTTGGCCCTTAATCTTGCTGTGTGTTACATTGACCTGTGTCTATCTGGCAATTCGCTGGCGTGTCATGTGAGACCTTCTTGCTTCTATAGGGACCTGATCCCGTAATTGTGACGTGCTTCCACTGGCCATATATTTCTCTGTTGTCTGGGATCTGTGTGTAACCAGTCCTTTCAGGACACTTTCTATTGTTGTTCTTTTTTGGTTACATATATGAGTACTTTGGTATGTTGTGCTATTATTATGTGTGGTGCATTTCTCCACGGGCCTCTGCTGACACTGGACATATATCCAGCTAGCCTAGCCCGGTCAACAAGTGTGAGCCAACTGAACACATTTCGTACGGGGGCACCTTCTGACAAGTGGGTCGGGTTACAGATGCATAACCGTTGTCAATCCATACTACTAACACACACATTATTCTATCCACATTCTATGTTTGTCTTATCACATAGCGTGTGTTTCTCACTATTTCTAATGGTACTTTACATGGCATTGCCCGATTCCATACTTTCAGAGGCTGACAGTTTTGAGACATGTATGATTGACGTGGAGGACACAGCCTTAACATTCCCTGCTGTGAGCGGATCACACACGCACACGCGCACTTGCATTTCCTAATTGTGGGTTACGGGCAGGCGCACATGCATATCCGTATTCTGGTTACATATGTTTACTGGGTCTGTGTGGTTACGTGGTCTGTGTTAGTTGTGACTGTTCCGGTAACATATCTCTGATCCGGTTGACGGACATGTGCAGAACGCACTTTCACCTTTACACATGTAACAGTCTTTGCGGCATGGATGCATTACGTACACGTTCACATTTATATGTTCTATAGTCGTAATTCAAACGGGACTGCATTCACGTTTGCCGGTTACTGTAACCACTACACGTTAGCTGTTCGGTCTCATTTATATGCATACCCATGGTACTTAGCTAAATTTACATATCCCCCCACCCCACCCCACCCCACCCCGCACTCACGTACGTCACAGGCATCCATTCTCCTGCTGGGAAAGGTGCGGTAATACATGTTAAACATTCCTTATTCCCTCCCGCTCATGGCCCAGGATGCATATGTCGTGACCGCAGGGATATTCAGATCACAGGGGCTTATATCCCCTACGCATACAGGCCTTCGATTGTCAGGGTGTTCCTGTGGTGCTTTGGGTTTGGTCTTGTCCGCCTAGTGTACGGAACTGCCCTGACCGTGTATGAATGTCAGACGAGTCACATGGGCACGGTTTGTCCATGTCTATGATACCATATCCCCCCCCCATTATTCCTAACCGTGTGCGCTGATTGGCCGGCGTGCCCGTTGTAGATCTTGTTATAGTAATTGCACACGGTTTGGTCGAACGGACCTGGTTCCATTACTAAACCTCAGTATTTATAACCTGTCTCGCTATATTACATGGGTTTAACATTGCGTGATGGCTTTCACTGAGCCACGGACATGTCCGTTGCTTAGTTTGGGGCAGTCCCGCTCTGCTACACACATTTAACATGGCGGAACAGGTTGTACAGCTCAGCAACGGGGACATCGGACTCTCCGTCGCTGTTTAGTATTGAATCGCTATGTTGACTTTATTTCACATAGCGAGACAGTGTCGACATTGGTAACGGACATCTTGCGCAGTACGTCCGCACCGCCGCGGGTGCCGTATGTCTGCTTTGGGTGGCGGACAGGCATTATGCTGTGCCATTATGTCTGGGAATATATGGTTTCTTTCCATAGATGGTATGGCATACTAGCAATGACCCGCGTCTGGGTGTGGGTACTGCTGTAAGAGTGGCCTTAGGTCAAGTGGTGCCCTAGGCAAAATGACTCCATGGTGCCCCCACCACATCACCTGCTACCCCCATCCTGGTCTACCTATACCAAATAAAGGCTGAAAAGGTGCCCCTAGTAGAGCGGCACCCTAGGCGGCTGCCTAGTTGGCCTATGCCTAAGGCCGGCTATGTGTGTGGTCCCTCGGGCGTCGGCCTCGGGAACGCACCACGTCTGCCGTGGGTATATCTAGCATCACCCACATCCAGGCGTGGTTTATTGCTATGATGTTCCATGTGTACGGACACATGTGTTTGGACAACATACAATAGCTTCTGCTATTGGCATACAATGCTGTGGGTGGTGCCGGTTACCATACATATGCCTTTCTCAAAAGCCGACTTCACACTTCTAAACACTAGTGTGGTCTCCTTTAAGGCCCCTGAGCCAGTGGTAAACATTACTCAAACCACTGAATCACTTACATATGCCTTCTACCAGCACCTACAGGACTGCATGGATCAGGCAATCCCATACAAAACTGAGACTCTTTGTACCAAAGCCAAGCATCCAGTCTGGTGGACCCCAGCCATAAACAAGCTCTACAACGAAAGGAGGTAGCTACTACAAAATAGAGCAGAATCCTTGTAAGGTAAGACACCCTTGCTCATTATATGTGAAGAACTACAAGCTCTCATGAAATCATCCAGGGCAAATTCGACAGATAAATCACCAAGGACTCGACAGACAATCATAAGGCCTTCTTTAGCTATGTTGGACACCTGGGAGGACACTCCCAGATATGCTCAGACTGGGTTCAGAATGATGTGAAGATTACTGAACCTACACACATTGCCAACATACTGGCTGACAGGTTCGGTGCAAACTTCCCCCCCCACATGGAGAGATATCTGTACCAGAGGATTGTGGCCCCCGGAACATCTGTAACGCACAGGTGGGAAATGCTCTCTCCAAGGCAGTAAACACAGCATCCATGGGACCAGATGGTGTCCCAGCTGTGTACTCCACGAACTCAATGAGGAATTAAACCCACAGTTAGGACAGCTGTTTAATCTTAGCCTCACCTCAGGTAACGTACCCAAGTAGTGACGCAAGGCGACTGTAGTCCCACTTCACAAGGGCGGTGCCTCCACTGACCCTGGTAATTACTGTCCCATTAGCTTGACAAGCCTTATCTACAAAGCCATGGAGAAGGATCATAATGGAACTCACAGATAAAGACATAGGGGACTTGCATACTTTGGATCCAACCCAGTTTGGCTTGGTCAAAGGCAGATCATGCCTTTTAAACTTGGTTGACTTTTTAGGAACAGTCACCAAGGCCATTGATGAGGGTCAAGCAGTCCATACAGCCTACCTCGACCTGGCAAAGGCCTTCGACACAATACCCCCCTCAGGTATCATTGATAAACTCATCGGCTTGAATGTAAACCCATACATCGCAAGATGGGTTGCAAACTGGCTAAGTGACAGAACCCACACGGTCATAGTTGCTGGCACCATGTCAGACTCACAGCCGGTCACAGGTGGTGTCCCACGGGGCTCAGTCCTGGGTCCACTCTTTTTCAGCATCTACATTTCCAAAGTACAAGCAAACACAGGGGGGTTATGGCTGACAATGTTTGCAGATGACTGCGAACTGGGTGCCATAGTCGGACACACATCTGACACAGATATCCTTCAGAAGGGCCTCACAGATATGGATATCTGGTGCCAGAGACATGGCCTACAGCTAAATGCCAGGAAATGCATAGTCATACCCTTTGGGAAGAACAAGGTTACCCCTAGCTACCATATAGGTGGCAATCCACTGAGCACAGAGGGAGTTACCAGGGATCTGGGGACCCAGGTTGTCAGTAACCGTTCGTTCGACACACACGTTGCTAACGTAGTTAGGTAGACCTTCTACATTGCCCACCTGATCATGCAGGGATTCACATCTAGATCAGGGGAGGTCATCGTCCCCTTGTACTCATCACTCATTAGACCTATGATTGAGTACAATGCCCCATTCGGAATGTATCTGACCCGACACCTGCAGCAGCTGGAAAGGCCCCAACAGTTCATCGACAAACGGATGCAGGGTCTCAGGAATATGTGTTATGCTGCCCGACTGAAAGGACTCCTGCTCTATTCAGTCGCATACCACTTGCTCAGAGGTGACCTGTGCCTGACATACAAGGCCATGTCGAACCCAGATTTGATGACTATGCTTCACCTAAAGAATCTAGATCCCTCAGAACCACAAGGGCAGGTGACGTAAACCTTGACACGGTCATTAATAGAATGTGCTGGAGGGACAGATTCATCACCCAGACACTCACTATGCTGTGGAACAACATCCCAGTACATGTGAGGCAGAGCACCTCATTGGCCTTGTTCGAGGGGAATCTTGACCAATGGATGGGAGATTGCAGATATACCCCAGGGATTACTTCAGTGTCACTGCTTGACAGAGGTACAGCAATATAATAGGCATAGTTTTCTTCAAACTGAAGGGGTGGCAAAGGCAACATAACTATGGGCTAGGCTTATAGCTGCCCTTGGGCGGATAGCCTACTATGAACCTATGAACCTATGAACCTATGTTCATAGCTTGTCCCATTCACACTTGTCTATCCCCTGTCCTCATTCGTATGTGGATATTTCTGTGGCACATGATTGAATTATGTATTACCTGCAGGTATGCTGTGTACAGTGCACATATGTCATGGTTGATTACAGTGTATCTGTGTACCTACCTCTGTGATACTGAGGACTACCACACATCCTTCACAGCATTACATACATATGTCCATACTATTATTCGTTGGCCTGTGGGGGGTTGTCAGGGCAATGGTTACACGTGTCCCTGTTTGTGCACGCATCATGGTGGTCTTTGACCGGCCTCCGTTGCTATCGTGGGATGGACGGTGGTGTTGGTGTGTGTTTGGGTTGTGTTTCCACTGCCGATACATCTGTGGGGGGTGGGGTTGGCACATGTTCCTCTTTGCAGGGAGCCCCATCCTGGACATTTGTGTCATGCGTCAGCACTTGGCACATGCCATATGTCCTGTGATATTCCCACAGTCGTGTATGCCTTCCTGCATTACTACTGCGTGTTACTGGCAGTTTGTATCTGGTACGCATGGCTATTATGTTGGATAGCTTAGCCTATTCCCATGATATGACATACCCATTCATCCAGGCATATACATGTTATTCCATCCTTTGCATTGGCCGTGGGTGTTTGGCCATCCGGCACCACTATTCTCTACGTGTGATGTCCCACCTTCACCTTCTGTGCATGTGGCACCCTGTTGGGGTGTCCTGCTTGGTGGGCAGATGTTCCACCCTATGTGTTGTGTTTGACATGTCTGCATAGCTAATCATCAGTACAGTGGCTGAACATACTGCTTTGTCCAGATGTGTACAGTTATGGACACCGTGGAGTGTGAACGCCTATGGGGTTTCGACAGGTCCATACCACATGCGGGATGTACACATTCTGCCGACACATTCACATGCAGCCATTTGAATATCAGTACCTGAGGTGGGATGTTGACATGTGGGGTACATATTTGCCCGCGTGGCACTGCCTAGGACAATACTTCATACTACATTTGAGGTATACCCACTGTGTGTAGGTGTGCAGCTGCGCAAGGCTGCTAGCTGGGTTGGGTGCACGGTCGTACATGGGTGCGGGTTATGTGCTATGATGGGGCTGTTGTGTATTACATTTGCATGCATGGGTTCTGCTTCTGGATATTACGCTTCGGCATACGCCGTCCTAAGTGTATGCGATGAGCACGTTGCTGGGTGTAGTACATGTTGCTATGCACATGTTTGTCTGTGTTTAGGGTATCTGGTTTCCTTCTGGTTGTTATATAGACATGGCTGCCCGGCTGTGTACTCTCACTACTGCTGGTGACCATGCCCATGGGGCTACTTGTGTGTAGGTGCGGCGCGCTGACATGCTGCGGTACACCTTCACTGGGTATGCCCACTGACAGTGCATTGTGTGACGGACACGGTATTACGCGTATCCTTTGTTCCTTGGACGGGTACAATTTGGACTTCGTGGGTTAATGTTTGGTTCTCCGTTTTGTGTGAATGGGTACTATGTTGCATACTCTGCGTACGTTTCATTATCCACGGACACTGGCTGGTGCGGTTACTATTGCAGGCGGCCTGTGACAGTCAGCACTTTAGGTTGCTGCTCGCCTGCTGGCTTGGCCACGCCTACGGGCACATCCTACTTGGGCTCGCGCACGTGCCCTCTGCACATGTTTGTGGTTGCAGCGCACACTCATTACTATGCATGTGGCGCTGCTACGCCGATTATACACTGCACTGCCGGTGCAAGCCTTACACCGGCCTTGCGCCGAGCTTCATGAATCCGGGGGAAAGTCTAAATGTATACTAAAACCACACACACACACACACACACACACACACACACACACACACACATATATATATATATGTATATGTATATATATGTATATGTATATATATATATATATATATATATATAGAGAGAGAGAGAGAGAGAGAGAGTGAGAGATAGGATGCAATATATAAACATAAAATTTACTATAAACACAATTTCTCATTACAGGTACTACACTAAGAAGAACTCAAGCCAACATATGAGCATAGGCAACCATCAAGTCAGAACCAATACAGAAATATAAAAGAAACTACAACATGAAGACATACCAAAAGCTTTACAACTATATCTACTTATATAATTATTTCATAACATTTCTTGAAAAAATTAAAAAAAAAACTTGTATTTAAATTAAAACAGAAATAAACAATAAACACAAAATGAAAGTGTGGACTATTTTATCTTACAAAAAGTGAAAGAATACAAAGGACAGCAAACAAAAACCTAAATGACAACAACATAAAGATAATACACAACAAACTAAAACCATTGTATAATAGCAATAACCCATGGCTGGGTGTGGGTAATGCTGGATTTACCCACAGTTGGCTTTGTTTGGTCACTCAGGCTTCGCCCTTGTGACCAAACCATGCCAACCGTGGGTAAATCCAGCATTACCCACACCCAGCCATGGTTTATTGCTATAATATCTAATAAATGGGAAATTTATTCTGGGCTGCCATCAGTTCAATTTTTTCTCCACCTGCTATTTTATCTTTCTCATCATTAAAAAAAAAAAAAAAAAAAAAGAGTATTAAATACTTTCATGACTTCTGTTTTGGCAACATATAAGAATGTGATTTAATGGACCTGTTCAGACTTTTCAACTAATCTACTCAAATAGAGCAATAAATCAAATTTCTTAATCCACAGCAAGCACTAGAGACATTGAGAGAGATAAAAGCCCTGACTACAGCACAAGTGACCTGAGTTTGATTAGTGGTTCTGGCACCTAACAGGGCTGATAGGGGAGGATGGATATTCCCATTGTGGGAGGTGGGGCACAGGCAGGACATGTGCAGCCACAATCCCTCAGAAGAGATGTTGCACTGCAGTGGGGCTTCCCAGGGTGTACTCATGGTCTGCCAAGCTACTGCCAGTGGTAGTTGTCATTAGTGACTGCAAGGAAGTGTGCACTTTCAGGGGTAGGGCATTGTAAACGCTTGCAGTCATATGGGGAGCCCATTCCCTCTCCAGGAAGTAGGTTTAGAGACTTACACAAATGCTTTCATTGACAGAATGCCTAGCAACAGCACAAATTCCCCAATGTGTGCTTAAATATTGGTCCCTCTGGACTGCACTTACCATAGGAAATTTGAGGATCCCTCACTGCTGAACAATGAATGAGCTCAAGTCCCACATGGTATGTGTGTGTGTGTGTGTGTGGGGGGGGGGGGGGGGGGGCAGCAGTTTTCTGATAAATGTCATTGTAATGAAAGTTGCAGTCAACACATATTTAGACTGAGAATTAAACTTCTGCATTTCTAATCACAAAAACCTTTAATAACAAATATGTTTTTTCTCATTTCTACTGATATATTCATTCATTTCTGGCAGAAATATTTCACCACATGACATCATGTCATGCCAAGAGGTTTACTAACACAACATGGTGTCTAATCTTCATGAGATCCATATTCAAATTGAATTGTATGGAATCTTTGTATGTAACATGACATGTAGCTGGCTCATTAGCCTTAAAACTATATACCATATATCAAACAGTACATTTACAAAATATAACAATGCTTACAGTAACGTAGTATAAAATAGCCCACCTTACAATGTCAATGAAGTAGCACTGTTTTATCTGGAATTTAACTTTTACTCTCCTTAGATAATCATTAAATGGGTAAAGAATTATTCCTTCAGAACCTTTTTAGACAGAATAAAGACTTATGGAGAATATCACAAAAGTTCAGATGGAGGATTCTTCCCTAAATACATTTACAGTCACCTAGCACTTCTAAGGTGATAAAGGAGCAGAGTTTTAAGTTGCTGGTATGGGCAAGAAAGTCCTGAAGTCACTTCCTTCTGGCTGCTATAAATATGATTGACATTGGCCAATTAGCAGACAGAGGAAAAGTGTAGGATGCAGAAGGAGCTTTTGAAGCAGGCCGATTACTACTTTCTAGGCAGGAAACAACTCACATAGCCAGAGGTTACTGTGGCAGTGATGATCGGCTTGCTAAATATTAAGAAAATACACAACCAAAACATGCTAGTAATTTGTTGGTACTAGAAAACAGTTCTACAAAGTCTGTTTCAGGAATATCCTCATGTCTGTAACAGAGGCATACAAAAATAATTGGTACAGCAAACATGAAATGAGATGGGGAACTGCCTGGTACCTCTTCACTGTAGTAAGTGAACAGACAATAGAGTTTACAAAGATTCCATCCACAGCACACTAATGTAACACTGCTATCCTTACAGAAAAATAACCACCACGGGCCACTGACAGATTATTTAAAAAGTGTGTCAGTGCTTTCAATACATTAAATGCGACCACATCTGAAATCATCTACCATCAACAACTTTCTGAAGGGTTCCAGAGAGTACTTAAGTGGAAAACCTCTCTATCCACTGAGATGTTTACTCTTGCCTGGCCTGTTGAGCTTGAGCTGGGTACTCTCCATCATAGCCCCAAGCTGGCACTGAAGTAAAGCTACAGCTTCTCCCTTCATCTGCAATGACTCTGAAGTAAATGGCCAAGCCTGACATCCTGGACTCTACAGCGATGCAGAATCTATGTGAAAGCACAAGTCCAGGATGAGTGATTTTAAAGAACTGGCAAGACAAGGCTACTGGGAAGCAATTTCCATCAGATATGCAATGCAGATAGAGAATGTATTACCATATAAGATAAGTGGTGGGATTTCTCCTTGGAGAGTCAAGAACTCAGACAGCCCTCCCCAATATCTTTTAATTCCACTATTTTATCCTGAAACGTCTATGTCTGCAGTGCATACATCCTCAGTTAGCACCCTCATGAACCACACTGGAGGAATGGCATAGTTTCTACACACGTCAACACATTACTCAATCACTGAACAAGAACATTCTGCAGGCAACTAAACTAGAAAATGAACCTAGACTACAGAAGGGCTATATAAATATATTACCTGTCTAATGTACAGCAACTCACAACAACAGCAGCTGGATGGAGGGGGTGCCCAAACACACAGGGTATCAAAAAGGTAATTAGGACTTACCAATAGAGGGCCTACTCACACATCAACTGATATGGTGGGTAAATACATATCTAATGTCAAAACCCTCCTCAACTGATCAATGACTGGGAAGAACGTCATGTAGTAACAAAAGTTTCAATGTGGCAGGTACTAGAGGAAAGAGGAACATGACTAAAATGAATGCTGAGTTCAGAAAGAGTAAATTACCAAAGGAAGCCAATCACCTGCAGTCATAGCCCAAGCAATAATGCTTGGTGACAGAGTGAACCAATGACCAAGGGGCCATGGCACAAATCTTTGCAAAGTACACATTTCTGAAGTAAGCAGTGAAAGCAGCTATGCCACTTAAGTGGACTTCAACATCACTAGCCTCCAAATAGCAGTTTATCATTTGATGTCAAATAATGCTGTAGGCAATCAACTTATAAAAGGTTATTTAGCAGTTGACAACCCCCCCCCCCCTCCTTCCTGGTGCCAAGGAAAAGCAAAGCTGTTCTGCCTCTCAGAACTCATATTCTTGTTCTGGTACAATGAAGGCCATCAGTTCACATCAAGGGCATGAAGGACTTAGCATACTTGCATTGTTTCATAACATGAGAAATGTGTGAACTAGCTTAAGGGCAATTTTGGTACCACTTATAGCAAAACAAAATGTGGGTTATCCCTTAGTTATAAGGGACACCAAGTCCTGAAGGAGCAGATATGGTTCTCTATAAATAAGGGCCTGAAACTTCAATATCCTGCAAGCAAAAGTGATACCCACCAAGAAAAGTATCTTCCAAGAGTTGAATTTTACAGCCATCAACAAGCTCAAAAAGTCAACAATCACTGTTCTGAACGGTGACATAGACAGACCTCAGGAGGATTGGGCAGGTGAGTGGGGGAATGAGTGGCTGATGCTGGCTCAACCATCCCAGGTAAAGGGAGGCAGTTGGCTGGCTGCATTGGCAACAACTGCAGAAATACAAGTGCAATGCCATGGCAAGAAGAGCCTAGTTTGTTCATGCTACAAGTCATGTGTCTGGATATTGCTCACATGACTCCCAAGGCAGCTACAACTCACAGGTTACCAAAGGGATAGGGATGGGACTGTCTACAGGATCTGCAGACCAGCCCACTCTTCAATACCTCCATCCTCTCCAGGGAACAAATGGCTTAGATTCTCACTTTGATAGAGGAATGGATAGATCATCTGGGTGGAGGGAGGGTGGTTGGCCACTGTGCTGATCTTGTAGACCAAAAAATACTACCAAATTTATTAATCATAAAATTTAAGTCCCATGGAGAAGACGAGTGACATAGTACTGTCCTCTCCAAGATTATGATGAGCAGAAATATCTGACACATACACCATAATTGGAATTGAGGCCTACAGTTCTGTGATCCCTAACAAGATCGTGATGGACAAAAATCTCGGCATATACATCCTGACTGTGGACTAACTCAGGTCCATAGCACTGTTTTCCACAAGGTCAAGACAGGCAGAAATCACAGACACATACATCCTGACTGTGGAATAAATGAAGCTCACAGTACTGCCCCCCCCCCCCAAAAAAAAAGTTCATGATGAGCAGAAAATTGCAGACACACACACACACTATGGAATAACTGAGGCTCCCAATTTTGCCCCAAACAAGGTCATGATGGGGAGAAATCATGGACAGATACAAGTTACGGAATAATGGAGGCCCACAGTATTGCTCCACACAAGGTCATGATGAGCAGAACTTACACACACATGCAAACTTCCTGTGGAATAACTAAGGACCACAATACTGCCTGTATAAGGTCATGATGGGTAGAAACAGTTGACACATGCTATCAGACTATGGAATAAATGAGGCAACCTTGGATACCCATGAGTGCAAATGGAAAAATTATTCCACTTAGTAGAATAAGTCTGATGAGTGGAACGTTTTCTGATAGCTTTAATCAATTCCAAGCAACCATCCAGAAGGTTCAGTGAGATTAGAGGCTCTACCATGTGCCAGGCTGAGCCTGTAATTGGTCATTGTTTGGTCAGTGTTCAGTCATGGTAAACAAATAACTAGAACATTGAATCATGACTATTTTTGTCTGGATTGTTATGCAACTTATGAAGCTTCTAATCTTCAACATAAAACAAGTCTACATATGTTTATGTCATACCAACCACTCCTAATGCACTCTAGTGTTTTTGTACTGTATCATTAATGTTCATACTCCCAGGCAGGGGTTTAAATGGGGCTTGCCGCATTAGTTCAGTAGTCTATTTACCAAGCACAATCTGTACCATCAAAATAAAGAAATATACTCTGAGGTTGAGGAATCTAGGAATATTCTGTCCATGAGAGAACCATCAGCTCTCTCTTATCTTGTTACATTTCATAATGGAAGAGGGAAGGAGATAACAGTTCTTGCATGCCAAGAAAGTCAGCCAGCCTCCAAAGTGCCCCTCTCCTAGAAGACTTTGATTAGGAAAAAATCTTGACCTCTCAAGAAGAGAATGGTGCATAAGTCCCAAATATGTGTTCAGCTATTGGGAATTAAACAGCTGATACAGAAATTCCCTTTGCCTATGGTCCACAGACAGACCTGCAACACCTCTTGGCAGAGGAATTTTTTTTGAACACCTTTATTGAATTATCACTTGTGACACAAGCTAACTTACATTTGCATACAAGTAAATAAACCATATTAACAAGTTTGCATTTACAAACATTATACATCACATATATTCTTCTGTACAATATAATCTCATCCAGCATTACAAGAATTGTTCTATTCCTTCCTTTTTTAAACCTCATTCTTCCTCCAAAACATTTTTCTGCATGGGTGGATATAACATAATGGATAAAGTCTTCATCTCATAGACACATGGTAGAGGGTTTGATTTTGATCTCTGGTTATTAGCTAGGCTTAAAATAGCCCTTAAAAGCAGTTAGCTCAGTATTCACCTAGGAACCTATTGTTCCCACAATTTCCATTTTTTCTCTGTAATTTGTTCCTACCTTTTTCTAAAGATCCCACTTCCAGTTCTTTTATCTCTGTTACAATATTCACCACTTCAAATATGGTTGGCTTAGAGACTGTGATTTTCATTTTCCTGTAATAAAGTCTTACTATGTCTAGGCAATTCAGATCCTGAATCCTAGCTCAAAAAATAATTTCCTTAGTTACACTTATCTGCTTGCCCAATATTTCTGTCAGAGTACTCTGTAGGGAATTTTTAAAGTCTAGCAACTCATTATGGCCCCAAAACCTATGCTCACAGCTACCACCTTCATCCCTATAACACCTCCAACATTTGCCATCTACTTGTGGAAAAATTTGGAGTCTGCTTATACCTATGCAAACAATTCTAAGCAAAACTCCTAAATCTTCTACATATTGTTGCATTTTTGGGAGTCATACGTGTCATCTTCTCATTGTTTCTTTGTGAATTGTTTATCTACTCTCTCTTCCCAATCTTTTCTTACCTCCTCTGATTGGTTCCTATAGTAATTGTGCAATATTTTATATGCTGTCCTAAATATCACTTTTTCACAACAGTTTCTGTTCTAGATTCAACTAAAAACTCAACCGGTGCAGGTTTTTCACTTAGGATTCCACTATCCCTTTCTCTTTGCCTGTACTCTGATATCAATCCCTGTATAGGGAAGGCAGTCCCTAGTCAGCAGTTCAAATTTATTTTTGGCCTCTTCCCATTCTGTTACTTTTCCTTCTGTAATTATTTGTTCCCAATACCTTGGTTCCATTCTCAGCTTCCCTCTCTTGCACCCCATAGGCAGAAGTTCATTTCTCCATTAATTTGTTCGTTTAGTTTAATACTTTCTGCTACTTAACAGATATAATATTCTGTATGACTTGTTCTCCTTGAGGATCTGCATTCAAAACCCCACTCTTTTGGACTTCAAGGATGGCTGCACATTGAGTAACAGCTTAATTCTTGCTCACCCTGTGTGAAAACAAAAGCTTAGCAGAAAAAGCCAGTGGACCTAGATTTCTGGGTAAATTTCAGTAACTGGCTAGTAAATGTAATGCCTGCATGCCAGGACAAAAGAAATACAGAGGACCTGAAGGAAAATCAGCTACAAAAGGTGACAAAATAAAACACTGACTGGAAAACGTACTGCAGCTGTTCAACAAAAAGCATTGCAAGCTCCAGATGTGACTTCCAGTAACCTAGAGGAAAGTATAAGGCAACTGCACAAAGACCTGACTAAAATAAATGAAACACTGATGGAATATATCAACTCAAATAATAAAAGGCTAGTAAAAATGGAAGAAGCTTTAAACAGATATTCAGATAAAGTGATATAACTGATGAAGAAAAGGCTGGCTGAATATAAGACTGAGCAAGAAGAGATGTTTCAAAAAATAATAGAATTAGAAGACAGGATGTAGGGAAAAAAAGAAGTTATATACTCACCATAATGTTTCAAGTGTGTTGTCCATCTCGCCTTCATTCTTCACTGGTTGGGTTTGGAACTGTATACAAAAGCTTGAGGTCTTCCACTGGCTCGTGGCTGTATCCCTATCCCTATCCCATAGGTTCATAGGTAGGTACTAGGCTATTGGCCCTAGAGCCTATATAAGCCTAGCCAAATGGTACCCTGGCTTTTGCCAACCAAGATAATCATTTTCCTGTGCCCCTGTCAAACAGAGCCACAGAAGTGATCCCAGAGGTGAATTTCCTATCTCCCATCCAATCATCAATATTTTTCTTGAAGAGTGCTAATGAGGAGCTTTGTTTGATATAGATAAGTAGTTTGTTCCAGAGTATGGGAAGTCTCTGGGACAGGATCTATCCCTCCAGCATGTTCTGTTTATTGTGGTGACAAGGTTTAGGTCCCTAGAGCATGTAGCTTGGAGGGATTGGGATTTCTTTACGTGAAACATGTCCAACAGCTCTGGGTTTGACATAGCTTTGAATGTTAGGCAGAGATCACCTCTAAGTAGGCGATATGTGCCAGAGTGAAGACCTAGGAAAGTTCCCCAGATTTTGTTTGCTGATAACAGTTACCCAATAGATTATATCAATACCTTACAGAACAATGAAGGTCAGAGAACATTACTTGCCAGATGCAACCGCTTGGTTCTCCAGGAGACAAAGGCTGGGGAAAGGAGGGTGGTATGTAAGAATGAAGGCAAGATGGACAACACATAGAACGTTATGGTGAGTACATAACTTCTTTATGTGATGTTGTCCTATCTCACCTTCATTCTTCACTGGTTGGGAAAGCGTCCCTAGCACCATATTTCTTGGGCGGTTCATGGGAGAATATTCTTCAGAACAGTGGACCCAAAAGAGGCCCTGTTCCTGGAGGCCAAATCCACTTTGTAATGAGTGATAAAGGTATGAGGCCTTGCCCATGTTGCAGCAGCACAAATGGTATCAATTAGTAGTCTAGCGTGAAAAACAGAAAAAGCTGCTATGGCTCTCGTAGAATGACCCTTGACTTTGCCGGGAAGATCTTTGTTGTTAGATTTGTATGTAAATGTAATGCAATCTGACAGCCATTTTGAAAGTGTGACCTTAGATACAGGAGCACCTTTCTTAGCTTCTGAAAATGAAACAAATCTTAGATACAGGAGCACCTTTATTAGCTTCTGAAAATGAAACAAATAATTGGTCAGATTTTCTGAAGTCCTTTGTCCTATGTAAGTAGAAACGTAATTGTCTATGTACATCCAGTTGGTGTAGCATATATTCTGCCTTGTTGCCATAGTTGGGAAAAAACACTGGTAGATCTATGGACTGATTTAAATTAGACTCTGAACATATTTTTGGTAAGAAGGATGGGTTTGTTCGAAGGAATACTCTGTCTTTGTGGAAAAGCATGTAGGGAGCTTTATCGATAATGCTTGCAGCTCTGAAACCCTTCTAGCAGAAGTGATGGCAATCAAAATAACTATTTTCCATGTCAAGAACATTATATCACAGGATGATGCAGGTTCAAAGGGGGGAAGAATCAAACAGGACAAAATAAAGTTTAGGTCCCATGGTGGTAGAGGGGTCTTAATGGGTGGTCTTAACAGAATAGTGCCCTTCAGGAAGGCTTTGCATAGTCTGTGAGACATCAAATTTGGGGCTAAATCATTTATTTGGATATCACTGCTAACTGGAGTCAAATGGTAGTTGTGCCTTCAATAAACAGCTTTGTTAGAAATTCAAGAATAGAACCTATAGGGGCAGAACATGGATCAATGTGATTACTTAATGCCCGGGAAGAAAATCTTTTCCATTTGCTCATGTATAATTTTCTCATTGAAGCCTTATGAGATGAGATCAAGATATGTTTCACAGAAGGAGAAAGTTTATGGAGCCTGGCTATATTTGGAATCGGAGCAGCCAATCTGTCAATTTGAGGGTTTGAAGAGAGGGATGGGGCATTCCTGACGTATGAGTCAGAAGGTCTGGAACTGGGTCCAGAACCCACAGCTCCTCCTTGGAGATGAGGCCAAAGAAAGGGGAACCAAATTTGATGAGGCCAGTATGGGGCAACAAAAATCAGATTGCTTCCTAATGAGCTGGCTTTCTGAAGAACTTTGGGTATCAAGGGAAAGGGAGGGAAGGCATAAAAGAGACCCGAGGGGCAATCATGGACAAGTGCATCCCTTGGTGACTCCACCAAAGTGGAGATTAGGGCAAAATAGCTGCTGCATTTGGCATTCATGGATGTGGCAAAAAGGTCGCACCAAGGCTGGCTCCATTTGCGGAAAATCCTCTCTGCTGCTTCTTGTTTTAGAGACCACTCACGAGGCATCAAAATTGCTCTGTTGAGTTTATCTGCTATCACACTGGATTTCCCTGGGATGTGCATTGCTATCAGAAAGCATTTAGAGGAGATCACCCACTGCCATACTCTTAGGACCTCTCGACAAAGGGGATAGGACCTGATTCCTTCTTGTTTGTTTATGTACCAAACAACTGGTATGTTGTCTGTCTGTATTGCAATAGTTCCCAGTGGAAGAGAGTCCTGAAGTGCCTGCAACGCCAAGCGCCACTCTCATCTCTAGAACACTGATGTGCAAATGGGCCTCGTGATCCTGCCAAGTGCCTTGAACTGTCCTTCCCAGATAATGCCCCCCCCCACCCTATCTGGGAGGCATCCGTTGTTACTGTGGCTAAAGGCTGTGGAAGGACAAAGGGTCGACCTGATGACACGTGAGTGGAGTGAAGCCACAAGCGAAGGTCTTTTTTGCAGGACTCTTATCAGAATTTGGTGAGACATGGGTAGTTCCTGCAACAACCACTGAGTGAACAGTAGCCACTGCAGGATTCTCATGTGCATGTGTGCTAATGGAACTAAGTTTTCACTGCTGCCATGGTTCCCAAGACTTTCACAACTGTTCTTACCTGTACTCTTCTCTTGGAAAGAAAGTTTAAGACTTGATGTCACAGAACTAAGGAAGTTTTGCCATAATTTTTGTTGTCTAGATCTGCCCCTATAAAAATGATACGTTGAGATGGCAACAAGGCAGAGTTTTCATAATTTATCATGATTCCTAGGTGAGAGCAGAGAAGCAATGTGGTGTCTCTTGTTTTTAGTAGTAAATGCTTAGTGGTGATGGCTAGGAGCCATTCGTCTAGATACAGAAACACTCAGAATCCTAGATTTCTCAAGTGAACTGTGACCACTGCCATACACTTGGTGAACACACTGGAGGCTGTAGTGAGACCAAAGGACAGAGCTTAAAATTGGCAAGAACTGGCTCCCAGCCAAAAGCGCAGATGACTCCTGGATGGCCTGTCCATCTTTATGTGGTAGTATGCATCCTGAAGGACTATAGAGCACATTGAATTGTCTTTTCCCAGAAAGGGAAAAAACTGACTGCAGTTTTACCATCCGAAACTTTGTCTTTCTTACTGATTCGTTTAATCTGCTGAGATCCAAAATGGGCCTCCAGTCCCCTGTTCACTTTGACACTAAAAAGAACCTTGAGTAAGTTCTGGATCCTATTTGGTCTGCGGGGACTCTTTGGATGACTCTTTTGTCCACAACTTTTGAATTTCTAGAGTTGCCTGTTCCCTCTGACTGAGTGGAACGTCCGGGATGTTCTTTATGTTTGGGATGGGAAGGGAGAAGGATATAGAGTAGCCTCTGGATATGATACTTTGTATCCACTTGTCTTTTATTTCCAGCCAGGCTTCATGGTACAAAGATAAGCAACCCCGACTGCCTCCACAGATGGACAGAAAGTCCTCCCTTCAGGAGTGCTGAAAGGGCCTACCACAGAATGAATCCCTATTGCCCTGATTTTGCGGACCCCCTCTGCCACGTGGACAGTATTACTACTTGCCCCTCTGGCCCTGGGGGAAGAGTCACTATGTGTGTCCTGAAAAACTCTCTTGGATTTTTGGAACCACATCTTTCCTCCCTTTTGACTTTTTGGTTAAGGTCTAGAAGGTAGGGGAAAAACAGACTCCTATTGCAGTGAGAGTTTTTCCTTTTTGCTCACATCTGTTGAGTGTGTCATTACCTTTTGGCCCAAAGAGGGACAAGCCATCAAAGGGGGCATTAACAAAGGCAGACAAAGGGTTCCACAAAGTCACATAAACCCATCCAGGAATGTCTCATCAGGGAAATTCTTGAACCCACTGCCCTGCTCGCTCCATCTGCTGCGTAAGAAATAAGCCTCATGGGGGAGTTAACCACAGAGTTTAAGGTGGAAAGCTGAGAAGAAACCTTGTCTGATACCCCTGCAGCTACTGAACCTGATCTCCTAGCTCCTTTAGGAGATCTCTTTGTAGCCTAGTAAAGTGCATTAAATAATTCAGTGATCTTAAAGTGCATTAGATAATTCAGCAATCTGAGTGCAAAAGTCGCAGAAGAGAACATTCACTTTCCATATCTGTCCATCATATGAGACTCCTTGTTTGGCAGATGGACAGATAAGAATGTCTCTGAAAGTTACTTTTTTTTGGCTGCCGCCATCACCATAGCATTCACTGGAACACCCTTAGTAAGAAACTCCCTGTCTGCAGGTGCAGTATTAAGTTTTTTTGGCCTCCAAGGAACAGGTTCTACTGAGTCTGGAGACTCCCATGCCTTTTGACTGACTAATTCCATGAACTTGTTGAAAGATGAAGACACCCAAGTGGTGGAAGGGGGAGACCCAAAAGGCTTCAAGTATACAGACTCCTCCTCAGAAGGGTTGATGGGCTTCAAGCCGCCTCTCTGTTTAAGGATTTCGAACATGTCAGCATATGAGACATCCTCAGAGGGAGGCCTTGAGGACCCTTCTGACTCATCAAGGTCTGTATCAGAGGTGACCGACTCCTCTGGGGAGTCTAAACACTTCCTCTTGCAAAGTCTCTTATGAGGGACCTCTTCAGAAGGTTATTCTGGAGAGGTTTCGGAAGAGAGAGGTTCACCTGATGGGGCATCCTGAGGCCTAGGGTCTGTGTGTGTCTGTAGATGCTGTGTGCAGAGACAGACACCAGTGCCTTTGGGGGGAAGAATGTCAAGACTCAAGAGTGGAGTTGTCTGTGGAGACAGCACTCTCATCATCACTTTGAAAGCCCCCCCTCCCCTGATCCGATGACACCTCCAGCTCCAAAGAGCCAGAAGGTATCCCTGGAACCAAGGGTGTTGGCTCCAAGGCCGATGTAGGAGCTAAACTCACCCACGCCAAAGCCTGAGAGACAAGTTTGGATCAGACAAATGTCTGATCCGACTCTGTTTCCTGGATCCAACTGGAATGCATCGGCTTCTAGACTCAAGTTCAGATAGAACCATGGATGTCAGAGCAGATGTCAGGCCCGAATATCCCAGAATAGGTCTTGGTACCAATGGTTTCACTATGATAGGTTCCAGACATTCCAGCTCTGAGATCCCAGATCAGCTCGGAGGAGGAATCAATGTTGAAGGTGAGGTCCTGGTCGGTTCCGAATCCCACAGGGTTGGTGCCAATAGCAGTTTACCCAGTGCCGGTGTCCTTAAAAGTCTGCGCACCGCCGATCCACGTCATCATCAGAAAGACTCCTGGAGGACTGAGAGAAGGGGGCAGGAGATTCAAGCAGTTGTAGTAGAGGTGATCTTAAAGTAGGGGAGGCCAGTACCAATTCTGGGGACTGGCTCAGTAATTCAAACTCGATCAGCACCGATACTGAAGGAGCCGATGATGGAGATTTTTTGGGCCTAGCAATCTTCGGGTATGGAGATGCAACTTTTTTCAGCTTTTTTGCTGGCCCTGATTGGCCAGAAGAAGGATATAACCTTAACCTTTTTCCAGATTTGTCAGACTTTGATGAAGGAGACTTGGTCAATTTTGAAGTGGTCTGATCTTCTTCTAACACTTCAGTGCAGGGGGACTTCAGTAAACCTCTCACTATAAGTTTGCTCTTCCTTTCAAGCAGCACTCTAGAACTGAAAGAGTGGCAAATGGAACAGGATTCTTGCAAATGAAAAGCTCAAAGACAGTATACACAAATAGTGTGTCTATCTATGATGGACATTTTCTGGTTACACTTCACACACTTTTTGAACCCAGAGGGTTTGGTTTCCTTATGTTCCTTAGACATAATCGGTATACTAACAGACAACAAGTATAGGAAAAGTGAACAAACAACTCATAAACTCATCAGTCTAGTAGACAAACCAAAGCTATCACTGTACTATATAAATATATATATATATATATATATATATATATATATATATATATATATATATATATATATTTGTTTGTTTTGACAAGAAGAAGAAGAAGAAATAACCGTAACAATTACAACAGAAGATGGGGAAGGGGTTGCTGTTCTCTAATGTACAGTTTTGTACCTACCATAAATGTAGATGTTCGAGTGTTCACACTGCTGCAGTCATTACACTCAGGTTATCCTGCCATCAGGCGGTCCCGCAGTCGGCCAGAGTTCCAAAGTCTTGGTCCGGCGTCAGTTGCTGTCACTTCTTCCCTGACGTCAGTGCACCAGGGGTATATAAGATGCATCCGGCGGCATTTTCTTCAGTTTTTCTTGCCTCAGATGCCAGGTGCCCCCAAGTAGGTAGGCAATACATATTGCTAATAAAAAATATACATATAAAAATAACAGCAGAGTAGTGCAGGCCACCATGGAGAATAGTTATAGATCAAGGAATAATAAGGGAAGACCATTTTTCCATAGACAAGCAATCAGTGATCCTCAAATAGTCAATAAACCCCGCTCGGAGGTCAATAGGCTTGTTATTCCTTATACTAATAGAAATAAACAGATTAGTAAAGTTATTAATGACAACTGGAAGATTTTAGCCATGGACGATAAGATCAGAAATTTAGTAGATGATAGACCAAGGATAGCATATAAGAATATGAAATCTCTTAAGAGGCTCTTATGTTATGAGAAGATGGATACAGAGCCAGTATCTTCCCATAGGAAGGGCACTTATCCGTGCCGATCGTGTAATCAATGTCCATATATAGCAGAGGATAACCTATTTGTACATCCACATACAGGACGCAGTTTCACGTTCACACATTATGCAGACTGCAAATCCAGGGACTTGATATACTTGGCACAATGTCAAAAGTGCCAGAAATATTATGTAGGGAAAACTAATAGGACCCTTCGTGAGCGGATAAGGAAACATATTTATGCAATAAATAAAGAAAATGTAACCAATGCATTAGCTCGTCATGTCATAGATAATGGACTTCAACATAACTTCAAGTTTAGGGTTTTAGAATTAGTAAAGAGGAGTCATAGACTAGGTAATTTAAAGAATTATACAGAAGAGATAGAAAGTAAATGGATCCTCAGGCTCCAATCACACCAATATGGGTTAAATGAGAAAATAAGCTTGAAACCCTTTTTGGCGGCAAAACCTCTATTACATTGAATTTATAATTTCTTACACATAAATAAGTCAAACACAGGTTATATAGGATTGGATATTTTATTCACAATGAATGTTTTTATGAGAATTTTTGCACATGCATTGTTAATATTGATGTTTCTTTTTTATTTATTTTAATTACCAATTAAAGTGTTAATGGACTGTAGGCATATCAGTGCGCTATTTAAGGGCGACAATGTATTATTTTGCCATTGAAGTCTGAAGAAGCGTTACTATAACGTGAAAGCGCTTACTGTCCTAGGCATCCTTGGTTTTAATAAAGAGTTTTAACCTACGTGCTTCATTGGATTTTTGGCATCTCAGCATTTGGTGGATCCTCGGATTTACTTACACATATAAAAATAAAAACAATACCTTCAGTTACAAGCAAATACACCACAAAGGTTGTATAGGATAGAAAGGTATGGACAAGTCCAGCTAGTTCAGAGGGGATGGAGGGAGGGTAACCTGGACTGCAGCAGTGTGAACACTCGAACATCTACATTTATGGTAGGTACAAAACTGTACTATGTTCATCGTATTACACTGCTGCAGTCATTACACTTAGGTAGAATTCCAAAGCTAAGGTTGGGTGGCTGGTCTATAAAGAGTTAGGATTGGCTATGAGGCCCTGCAGAACTGCAGTGGCAAATCCTGCTCTGGATTTAGAGTAAAGAGGCAGGTGGTAATGCTTGGTAAAGGTGTGCACTGAACTCCAAGTTGCAGCCTCCAAAATTTCCTTGGTAGGTACTCCTCTGAGGAAGGCTGTTGAAGTGGCTGTTGCCCTGGTGCAATGTGGCCTAATGTTATTTGGGACTGATTTTCCATGCTGTGTGTAGCAGTAATGTATACAGTGTCCTATTCATTTGGATATAGTCTGCTTTGAGATAGCCTTGCCCTGTGATCCTGTAGCATATGCTACAAACAGTTGCTCAGTTTTCCTGAAAGCTTTTGTTTTGTCCAAGTAGAAGCGTAGTTGCCTGTGTATGTCCAAAGAATGCAGAAGTTTCTCCCCTTTATTCTGGGGGTTTGGATACAAAGTTGGCAAATGGATGGTTTGGTTAAGAGCCACACTAGATACCACCTTTGGCATAAAGGTAGGGTTTGTCCTTAAAGAAACCCTGTCTTGATGAAAAATTATAAAAGGTTCCACTGCCATTAATGCCTGTAGCTCTGAGACTCTTCGTGCTGAAGTTACTGCCAGGAGCAGAGCTGTTTTCCATGATAAAAATTTTAGATCGGCTGTATTGGCTGGCTCAAAAAGTGGCAGGGTTTTTCCAAAACTAAATTGAGGTCCCAAGTTGGTGTTGGTGCTCTCCGGGGCAGTCTTATGTTTTTAGCCCCTCTGAGGTACTGTTTTAGCAAGGGATGAGAGAATAAAGGAGGATCCGTGTTGTAATGTGCTGAAATGGCAGAGGCGTGGATCTTAATTGATGAGAAGGATAGGCCTCTGTCCAGCATCTCAGTTAAGTATTGTAAAATCTGAGAAATGTTTGGAACAAGAGGGTCAAGGTTCCAGGCACAAAATCTCTTCCATTTTTCTTAGTAAGCTTTCCTGGTGCTAGGCCTCCTGGCCTCCAAAATGACATCCATAACAGCTTTAGAGAGAGGTGTTGCCTGTTTGACTAATGAATCTGCCATGCAGCCAGGTTTAGGGTTTTGAGCTGACCGTGCAGGATCTGATTGTTTTGTTGAGTCAGAAGGTGTGGAATTTGAGGCAAAATCCATGGTGGGCCTTGAGCTAAGTTCCTTAAGATAGGGTACCAGTGCTGGCGTGGCCAGTCTGGAGCAATCAGAATCATCTGTGTTTTTTCTTGTCGGGCTTTTAGGAGTACCTTTGAAAGGAGAGGCAGTGGCAGGAAGGCATAAACTTTTAGGTTTTTCCAGCTGAACAAAAGAGCATCCACTTTCCATGCTTGTTTGTGATAAGTCCTTGTGCAGAATTTTTATAGCTGGCAATTCAGTGGGGAGGCAAAAAGATCTATGTCTGGGCATCCCCATTTTTGCGTTACCATGCTGAAGATTTGTGGATTCAATTTCCATTCATGAGGGTCCATGATATTTCTGCTTAGATCGTCTGCCAGAGTATTTTTCTTTCCTGGCAGGAATTGTGCTTGCAGGTGAACTTGATACATTAGAGTTGTGTTCCACAAGGTCATGGCTTGCCTGCATAGGGGATAAGAATGAGTATCCCCTTGCTTGTTTATGTACCACATTACTGTGGTGTTGTCTGTCTTTAGTAATAATTGTCCTGGATGCAGAAGGTCTTTGAAAGCTGTTAGGGCATTTTGAACAGCCAACATCTCTTTTTGATTGATGTGAAGATGCATCTGGTCTGTGGTCCACTTGCCCTGAATGCATTTTCCTGACGTGTGCTCTCCAGGCATAATCTGAAGCATCTGTTGTTAGAGTCTGCCTGGCTATGGGTAGGGTAAAAGGCTGACCCTTGTTTAGGTGACATGCCTGTGCCCACCATCGAAACTCCTGTTGTAGGCAGGGAATCATTGGTATTACTGCTTCTAAACTGTGAGAGTGTTGAGTCCAAACACTTTTTAGGTACCATTGTAATTTCCTCATATGTAGTCTGGCATATGGTATTAGTCGTATGTAGGATGCCATGAATCCCAGGGTCTGCAGAATTTTTTTTTTTTTTGCAGGGAGATGGGACTTTTTTGCCAGTAGTTGAAAATATTGAGCTAGTTGAACTTGTTTGTCTGGCATGAGGTAAGCCATCTGGGCCGTTGTATTTAAGTTGGCACCCAGGAATATAATCTGTTGTGACGGCACTAGTTTTGACTTCTTTTCATTTACTGTGTACCCTAGAGAAATTAGCAACATTTTTACAAATGCCAGATGCTGTAGAAAAATGTCCTTTGTCTCTGCTTGAATGAGGCAGTCATCTGGGTATGGATATATTTGAATTCCTTTTTGTCTGCAAAATGCAATTACTGGTGCCAGGCACTTTTGGAAGACCCTGGGCACAGTAGATAAGCCAAAGGGCAGTGCAGAGAATTGGTAGTGCATTGTACCAGCTTTGAATCTGAGGTATCTTCTGCAATTTTGTCTGATAGGGACATGCAAGTATGCCTCTTTGAGGTCCAGAGTAACAAGCCAAGCCTTCTTGCCCAGCATGGGTAGAAGCTGCTGTAAAGTCAACATTTTGAATTTCGGAATATCCAGGTAAGCATTTAGAATTGAAAGGTCTAGTATGGGCCTCTAAGGCCTTGTCCTTTCTGGGGACTAGGAAGAGTCTTGAGTAAAATCCTTGTCCTTGTTCCTGTTGTGGTACTTTTTGAATAGCTCTCATGTCCATGAGGGCTGAAATTTGTTTTTGTGCCTCTGCCCATTGATTTTGTGGCAGGTCTGGCATTCATGTTAGCCTTGGTAAAGTAAGAAAGTGGAACCTGTAACCTTGAGACATGATATTCAGAACCCATTTGTCTTGGGTGATTGTTTGCCAGTTTTGAGAAAAAAAGTATTAGTTTTCCCCCTAAGGGGGCTTCCAAAAGGGAAGTGCTTGGCATACGAAGGGGAAAGTCATTGTGGCTGTTTCCTATAAGGTTGAGACTTGTCCTCACCTCCTTTTGGGGTTGAGGTGCCCCACTGTCATTGTCTGTTTGAGCCTTGCGGTTGAGATCTGCCTCTTGGGCGTCTGTATCTGCCTCTCTGTGGCCTGTCTGACACTGGAAAGGACCAATTCTTTGTTGGCCAATTTCTGCTAAATCGAGGTGGCTGTACCTGTAAGAAATCCTTGACTGTTTGCATAGATTTAGCTTTATCCTCCATTTTATTTAACACCTCTTCTGCCTTAACACCAAACAAGGTATCATGATGTAAAGGAGCATCCAATAATTTTGCCTTAACATGATCGGGTAAACTCTGTTCTTTTAACCAAGCATGTCTTCGAATCACAGAACCTGTAACTGCGGCTCTACAAGAGGTCTCTAAAGAATCAAAACCACATTGTAGAGTATGTTTTCCCACCTGTTCAACTGCATGCAATAAATCCTGCATTTCTTTACAATCAGGAGCTTCTGAGCTTGCAAGCATTTTCTGTTTTAACTGAGCCATTAAATATTGTTGGTACTTAAGCATGTGAAATTGGCAATTTAAAGCTCTTACTGCTAAAGTTGCAGAAGTGTATACTTTCTTTCCCCATCTATCCAAAGCTCTGGAATCTCTGTCAGAGGGTACTGGATTTTTTGCAATGGAAGCCTTAACCCCTTTTGGACCCTGGGAAATAGTTTCTGGATCAGCCGAAGGGTTTTTATAAAGAAACTTGTGAGAGTCTGGGACTCTATAATATCTATCCGGCTTGGCTGGTGCAGGGGGCAAAGAATCAGGAGATAAGCTGAATTCAGAGAACACATCATCCACAATATCTAGCACAGGCGGAATAGCCAAGGGCCTGTGCTAAGGCAATAAAAGGAAATCCCTGAGCCTTTTCTTGATTTCTGAGTAGTCCTGACTTTCCCAATGGAAATGCTCCCTCATGGTATGTAAAGTTTCCCCAAAAGAATAATCCTCAGGAGGAGAGGCTGAAGGGATAGATTCTTCAGCATCAGAGTCCTCAAAGGGGGGTAGAGAGTATCCCTGGTCTGAGGAGGAATCAGAGGAAATGGAAACCTGATCAGAGGAATCATAGTCTGTATCCTGCCTAGGCCTTTTCTCAGGAGGGGATGGGAACCCCTGATTAGAGTAATGAGGTCTTCGGCCATTTTAAGCATCTGTTTCTTAGCAAGGAGGACTGTCCAGGAGAATTCTGTACTTGTTTCTTTGCCTTTAATGGTACTTTTGTCTTGGCTGCTGTTTTAATGTTAAGTTGTGAAGGTCTGAAAACACCCTCAGAAGCCGATGCCTGCTCAGCGGCTCCGGACCCATCTGAGGGATTAGTTTCCGTAGGCCCAATACCTTGAGTTTCCAGAGGCCTAGTTCTCTCTATGTGGGAGTCGGAGGTGGCCTGTGGCTCTGAGGTAGTGGGTGTCAGGGGCTGCGAAAGTGCCTCACTGAGAACTGGTGACTGGCCTAGAAAAGGTTTCATCGTCGGTTTTGGACCTCGGATGCCTGTCTTTATCCTTGTTCTTGCGTTTTTTTCGGTATTGTGGTCGTCGGTTGATCTGACGGCATAGTGTAATTGAACCTTCGGCCAAAGTAGTGCAAAGCAAAATCAAAACATCTTTTTATAGTGCATTTGTTAAATCTAGCACAAAACCGGCAACTAGTGATGTCGTGATCAGGGCCTAGGCATGGAATACAGTAAGAGTGGAAGTCCTTATGAGGTATTTGCTTCCCACAAGAAATACAATTATTAACTTTTTCTGACATCGGTCTGAGGCAAGAAAAAAGTTTCCCCAATGGGGTACTTAGCTTTATTGAAGACTCCAGATCTGAAATTCGACTTCGAAAATCTCAGGAGTCGGCCGACCGGCAGTTGCGAACTGCTTCTGCTTCGGGCACCATGCGGCAAGAAAGACAGAAGAAAATGGTGTTGGATGCATCTTATATACCCCTGGCGCACTGACGTCAGGGAAGAAGCGACAGCAACCAACGCCGGACCAAGACTTTGGAATTCTGGCCGACTGCGGGACCGCCTGACAGCAGGATAACCCAAGTGTAATGACTGCAGCAGTGTAACACAATGAACATCTGAAAACAAAGTTGCCTAGCCCTCTAACTTAAACAGGCAATGGCAGCCCTCTAAATCAAATGACTGCCGATTTAGGTTAGGAAGAAGCACCAGGAGCAATAATTTTCTTTACAACACTCTCTAAATTAAACGAGTGTGTAAAACAGCAGGGCAAAGGACAGAAAGGAAAGTCCTCTAACTTGAA
Source organism: Protopterus annectens (assembly GCF_019279795.1). Classification (NCBI taxonomy): domain Eukaryota; kingdom Metazoa; phylum Chordata; order Ceratodontiformes; family Protopteridae; genus Protopterus; species Protopterus annectens. The sequence goes on from NC_056731.1 coordinate 900,248,343, forward strand.
ATGGGCTTTAAACACTAAATTTAAGCTGGGATAGGGAGTAACACAGGCCTAGCAAAGAAAAATGATAGCCAGAAGCAAAGCAGAAGAGCAAACTCTCTAAACTAAATAGTTAAGTACTAAAACATTAATTGTTAACTTTCTAAACAGCCAAAACGCCAAGTATATTAATAAGTAAGAAAGATTTTCCAACTTAGCTAGTGGCAAAATGGAAGCACCCAATCTGTTTAGCAGCAAACAAGATCTGGGGAGCTTTCCTAGGGCATGATGGAATAGAGATACAGCCATGAACCAGTGGAAGATCTCGAACTTTTGTATACACCTGAGTTGGAACCGAGGATCAGTTCCGAACCCAACCAGTGAAGAATGAAGACGAGATAAAACATCACATCCAGAGATTTTCTGCTGTACCCATGAAGCTGGAAGGAACAGACTGTATTATTTTATGAAAGCACAAATAAACAACTGAGCTGGTATTCCACAACATGAATTGTTAATTGAAAGGACACACTGTGTGTATGCTCCAAACCTGGCTATGAGAAAACAACCTAGACCTTTAATAGTAAAGATGAAATTTTACCAGCAGGAAGAGTTGATTCTGACAAAACTGTGGCAGAAGGACAAAGTATTAAAAGGAGAAGATAGCAGAGTGTTTGTGGAATACAGCTATTCATTGTACATTAGGCAGCAAAGGAATACATTTAGTCCATTATTCAGGGAATGTCGAGAAGCAGGCATGAGATTAAAACTGCTGTGCTCAGCTATCTTTAAAATATTTTCTCTGGAGGAACAAAATCATTTTTTGAAGTACATGCTAAAGAAGAAATACAAAAGTTTGCCCAACAAAAAAGTGAGCTGTTAAACAAGGATATTCTTCTTCTTGTTCTTCTGGAAATAAAGACCCCAGAGAGACAAGTGCCAGTGAAACATTTTCCAGTGTTTCAATAGAAAATTCTTGAGAGAGGGGGAAAAAATCACAAGAGTTGACTAGAAGAATTGGGAGTATGTTGAAAATGAAGAAGAGACAGGGTTTGGGAGATGGAGATGAACAGGAATAGAACAATAAAATTTGAAAATATTGGACTTTGTTAACCTGTCGGGGGTTCTAAAGCATATGCTCTACTTTATATCATTAATGTTTGGAGAGTAAAATCAGTAACTTAGAAATTTACAAATGTGGTATTACAAAGCAATAACTATATCTGTGACACATGACAGAACAAGAAAACATGGAAATATTAGACTTTTTAGGACTTTGTTAAACTTGTGGAGAACTCTAAAGCATATGCCCTACTTCATGTCATTAATGTTCTTAAAATACTCAGCAGAAGGGAAGAGGATGGAGAAAATTAACAGTAAGTAAAACATTTTTCCCTTAATAGTACTATTTAAATAGTGCATAATTTTGTTTGCATGTTATAAAGTAAGGTTTTTCAGTTATTTATATGTGTAATGGTGATACTAATGTAAACAAGTACTCATGTTTTTTCCCTTGCTCAGTTTAATGTAGGCACTACAATGTAAAAAAAAAAAAAAGATCTGGTTAAAAGATCATAAAAAAAGAAAATGAGTGTGCTTTTCCTCATTCTTGCATAGGGGAATGACTGAGTTAATGCCATTAGCTTAGTCTAGTAACACATTTTAAGAAAAAGCAAGTAAATGAAAAAGAATATTGAATATTATAAGGCTTTCTTTGTAGTAAACGTTTTGCGTCTGGTTCTCATGCCTCTAGCAGACAATCTGATAAGGAGAAATGGCTTGGAGAAAATGTGTTCTGAAAGCATTCAAATGTTTCCCTAGCAGAGACAGTTATAAAGATAGGACAAAACCAAACAGCATTTAATAGAACAACAGGCTGTACCATGCTTCTTAGCATGGATAACCTTTCTTTTAGGTCATCTCGGGTCTGTATTTGTGGCAGTCAGTTTGGAAGATTTGTTCCCGTTAGGAGGGTAACATTTCAATATTTGAAGATGTACACAGTTGTGTGTGTTATTATTAAGTTAATATGTTTTAGGGGGTATTTGGAGGTGAGTCTGTATTTTTGTTTGAGGGTTTTCAATAAAACAAAAAGTTATGTAAGATGTGACACAGGCTCAAATGGAGATAACAAGAAAACTGTATAAAAGATCAACCTGCCAAACAGTACATGCATGCAGCACAAAAGCTGGAAATAGACAGTTAACAAAAAAGTTGTTATGCATAAAAGGTGGGAATAATATTTTTTTCAAAAATATAATGCTTTCTGAAATATTAATTGTCTTACAGATAAATACAAAAAAGAATGAGTAGTGAAATATATTAAAAATGTAGAGTGCAAATAGCTATGCCACAGGAAACACACTTGAAAAGAAATGAACTTGAGAATTTGATAAAGAAAGGTTTACAGGATGGTTATTCAGTGGAATACCTGTGGTAAATGAAGAAAGGAGTACTTATATTAATTGCAAGAAGAACTCCAATAATGATAGAAGAGTATAAAAAGACAATAATGGCAGATTTGTAGTACTAACTACTGGCAGAGGAGAAGGATTACATTGGCATGAATTTATAGTCCACCAAAAACTGCAATAATAGAGCTTAAGAAAATTATAGGAGAAATTATCAGCTTTCAACACGGAATATTACTTACTTAGGAATGGACTATGATTTGCAACAGTGAAGATGTGCCCGGGGGGCCCAGAAGGGAAAATATAACATAGGAGGGTAGATTTGTAAAGAAATGTATGAAAATATTTGGCATGGAAGATGTGAATTCAGGGTTCTATATCACATCATTAAAAGCATAGAACATCAAACTCCTCTTCATTAATCCCTGTTTGAACTCTGAATCTGTCAATCAATCATTTCAGCAAAGTTTTCCCCACGATAAGTAACCAGTGGGCCAACCCACCGACCACATCAAAAACAACAAAATTAAACCAACTCAGTGTGGCAGCTAAGAATATATGGAAAGAGACTAAACAAAATATAATACAAAAACTGAGAAAATGGAAGCTCTTTTACATGGATATCAGTTAAAATGTTTTTACTGCCTTTAGTCTTATACACAGGTCAGGCATATTTTTATTAACCAGAGGAGAAGTTGTGGATTGCAATTAATAAAGAGCTGAAGGATTTTATCTGGGAGGGGAAGACAGCAAGAGTCAAGTAGGCTAAGCTTATACTTCCAATAGAGCAGGGCAGATTGGAATTACCCAATTTGAAGGGGTATTTCACATCTATACAGTTAAGGGTCCTGTACATAGTACAAGCAGAAAACTATAACTCAAAGTGGAAAGAGATGATGATGAAAGAGGGGGGAAGCACAAGAGGCAAGGCAAGACTGGGATTTTGGATGCAGACCTTTAAGGAGAATAACAATCAAATAGAATATTATAGTCATAAAGTAGCTGGATGTATTCTAAGAACTAAGCCAACATGGGAATGGAGAAAGGAGATTCTACAGATAGGGATGGCTGCAGTTAGGAATACAGACAATAGGCAAGAGGGGGATGAAATTTGTTGGAGGAAACTGTCAAAGGAACCAAGGTATTGCGAGCAAATAACTAGAGAGGGAAAGGTAATAGAATGGGAAGATGCCAAAAATGTATTTGGACTGCAGGTTAGAGATTGCCTCCCTATCAAGGACTGATATCACAGTATAGGCAAAGAGAAAGAAATAGTCCTAAATAAAAGCACAGCACTGCTAGAGTTTTAGCAAAATCTAGAACAGAAGTTGTCATTAAGAAATGAATAATTAGTATGGCATACAAAATATTGTATAACTATAAGAATCAATCAGAGGAGGTTAGAAATGATTGGGAACAGAGATTGGATAAGCAATTCACAAAGATGCAATGGGGAGCTATATGTATGTCTCCCAAATATGCAACAAAGTCTAGGTGATTTAGGAGCTTTGCTTGGAAGTGTTTACATAGGTATTTATACCCCAAGTAGACTCCAAATCATTTTTCCTTAGGTAGACTGCAAATATTGGAGATTTGATGGGGAAGGAGGAGGTAACTGGGAACATATTTTCTGGGAGTGTAATGAGTTGGCAGACTTCCCTGTCAGAGATGCTGAGTGAGGAAATTGGAAAGGATTTTTTGAGCTATGATCCAAAATCCAAATTGACTAGACATAGTGTAAGGCATTCCTGAGTCTAATTATGATGCTGCCAAAAAAACAATTACTAGAAAATGGAAATCAAAGCCTAAACCAACTTTTCTAGAAGTAGCGAAGATAGTAACAGAGATAAGGCAACTGAAATTGGGATCTTTAGAAAAAGATAGTTGCAAATTACATAGGAAATTTGAGAATTTTGGGATCAAAACATGCAAAGGAGGAATGAGGTTTAAAAGAAGGCAGGATTTGATGAGCTATGTAATGGCTGACTGACAATGACTGGATATATTATAAGTGATGTATAATGTTTGCAGCTACAGTTGTTTCGGCATGGTTTGTAATGAATAACGTTTGCAATTGAGATTGTGTCAGTATGGTTTATTTTCATGTATATAAATGTAAGATTGCCTATGTCATATATGACAATTTAATAAAGATGTGTTTTGTTAAAAAAAGATGACCTGCTACAATTGGCCATAGAAGTTCAAAGGTTCAGACTGCTATTTAAGTATTCTTTCAAACTGAGAAGTATGACATCTCTGGGATAATGCTTCCTTGTTTGTAAACAGGAAAATAGAATTACTGTTGGTTATTAGAAAAAAATGTAATGCACTTTTCTTATTTCAGAGTGCATTTTTTGACATTATAATTTCTACAACATTATTCTATGGAACATCATGGACATTATGGGAGTACTTGTATAATTGATAGAGGAACTCCAATAGTGTGAGAAGAGGGAAAAAGATAATGGCAGATTTGTGCTAGTAAGAATCTACTGGCAAGGGTTAAGGATTACTCTGCCATGTATTAATATTCCACCTAAAACTGATATTATGGAGCTTAAGAAAATTTTGGGAGACATAATTAGCTTTCATGAGGGAATATTACTTGCAAGTTTGGACTAGAATTTTATTTGCAACAATGAGGATGTATCAAGGGAAAATATAACCAAAGATGGTAGATTTTTGAAGAAATGCATGAAAATATTTGTAATGGAAGATGTGAATTCAGTAGTAGGAACTTTGAGATTTTACATATTATTCTTCAAGGTTCGAAAACTGGGCTAGACTAGACAGATGTTATACTTGATAGGAACATGTGCATTTGAAAGCTTTGATACACGTCCAATAACTGTTTCAGATCAACAACTAGTAATAACTACAATAAAAATGCAAGGTAATGAAGTAAAATTGAGGCAATGGTGCTTCCCCTCCTTCCTGTGAAAAAGAGAGGAATTTAAGGGAGTTATTATGGAATTTAGTTACAGCTAGTGAGTGAGACAAAATGAAACTGAATTTTAAAAATAGGACAGAAATAAAAGAAAGCGATATGTTAAGAAGTAACAAGAATTATTCAAGAATTATTTAGAGGAGTTGATTTGCAGAATAAGGGTAATCTCATAGAACAAGAAAAGGTGCAACATCAGAGTGTTAAGGAAAAAATAAGGGAGTACATCAATCTTATGCAAGAGTTTAGAAAGACTGCTGTTAAGCAACTGTTTTTTGATAACTCCAGAGCACAAAATCCTACAGCATGACTTAAGTAAAAGAAAGCAGAAAGTGTTGTTGCCAAGCTTAGGGAGCCTACAACAAGAAACATAACCAGAGAACCTGTAGAGGTATTAGACATGTTTCAAATATTTTATAAAAAACTTGTATAAAGCAGATTAAGGGGGAAATCAAGATAAAGTACAAGTGAAATACTTATAGAAGACTTAAATATGCCAAGGTTAGAGGTAGATTAGCCTCTAGAATTAACAGTTAAGGTAAGAGGAGATGAGATAAAAATGGTGATGTATAACTAATCTGCATGAAAGTCTCCATGAATAGATGGTAGCCTGGTGGAAGTTTGGAAGCTAGGAGTGGAAAAGTGATAAAAGATATGGAAGCTTTTAACAGTATTTTAAAAGGAGACAAAGCACCAAAGATGGTAAAGACCCAGCAGATCCAGCTTCATATAGGCCTATTTTAATTTTAAAACATGCTTATAAACTGTTTATGTCGATAATGGCTAGAAAATGACAAAAGTTTAGCCAAAATTGATAGTTGTGGATCAAAGTGATTTTGTGGAGGGGAGGCAAATAACATTAACAGAGCAATGATGATCTGGAGAGAAGCATAATGTAAGAAAATACAGCTGTTGTTGTTGTTGTTAGGTTTTGATGCAGAAAAAGCATTCAACGAAATAAGCTGTGACTTTGAGCTGGGCAATGGAAGCATTTGCATTCCCTGATACAGTAGTAAGATTAATTAGGAGGATATATGATGGCCTAAAAGCACACATTTAAGTGGGAGGGTTCCTCTCTTAGAAGTGTCTGAACTGTGGAACCAGGCAGGGGTTTCCTCTTTCCCTTTGTTACTTGTGTTATATTTAGAACCATTGGCAAAGAAAATAAGGAACTCAGAAATTCAAGGATATAATTGGTATGGTAATAAAGAAAAATTGGCATTATTTGCAGATGATATTATTTTGTACCTCATAAAACCAGAAAAGGACACCTCAGTATTGTGGAACATTCTGAGACAGTTCCTAGTTTTTTGGGATATAAAATTAATTAAGAAACAAAGGCTATAGCTGTAAACTATGTACCCATACATGAATTGGTTCAGCAATACTCATATTTATGGGACATGATAAAAGGCAGTTTTTAGGAATGTTGGCTAAAAGGACTTTGTTATAGCAGCTAAGGATATATGGGGAGAGACTAAACAAAAGATAATACAAACAGAGAAAATGGATGTTCTTGCCTATGGATAGCATGATACAAGCAGGAAAAAATGTTTAGTCCCTTTAGTTTTATATACAGTTCAGGTATATGTTTTATCTACCAGAGAAATAGTTATGGATAATAATTAATAGGGAGTTGAAGAATTTTATCTGGGACAAGAACTGGGAAAGAATCAAGTGTGATAAGCTGATCTTTCAATAGAACAAGGAAGTTTATGATTACCTGATTTGATGAGATATTTTAAAGTTACACAGTTAAGGCTCTTATAAATAACACAAGCAGAAAGCTACAATGCAAAGTGGAAAAGGATGATGATGAAGCAGGGAGCAAATTCAAGGAAAAAGGTGAGAATAGGATTTTTTTAGAACACGAAACATCTTTGATTATCACATATAACATGGGCAATCTTACATTTATATAAATGAAAATAAAGCATACCAACACAATTACAGTTGTAAATATTATACATTACAAACCATGCGGACACAACTGCAGCTGGAAACACTATACACCACTTATAATTTATTAGCCATTGTCAGTCAAACATTACATAGCCAATTCAAATCCTGCCTTCTTTTAAATCTCATTCCTCTTTTGCATGTATTTATCCTACAATTCCCATTTTTTTCCTATGTCATTTGCTCCTACCCTTTTTTAGAGATCCAATTCCAGTTATTTTATCTCTATTACTATCTTCACCACTTCTATTAAAGTTGGTTTAGACTTTGATTTCCATTTTCTAGTAATTGCTTTTTTGGCAGCCATCATAATTAGACTCACCAAGGTGATACTATATCTAGGCAGTTCAGATTCTGGATTATAGCTCAAAAAATCTTTTCCTTAATTACACCATTTGCTCATCCAGTATCTCTGATGGAAAAGTCTGCAGGGGAACCTTCAAAGTTTATCTCATTACACTATCAGAATATATGTTCCCACTTATGTCTTTCTTCCCTATCACACCTCCAACATTTACTGCCTACCCAAGGAAAAATTTTTGGAGTCTGCTTGGGGTATAAAAATACCTATGTAAACACTTCCAAGCAAAGATCCTACATTTTCTAGACTTTGTTGTATATTTGGGAGACATACAAATATCCCCCATTGTTTCTTTGTGAATTGCTTATTCAATCTCTCTTCCCAATCCTTTATAACCTCCTCTGATTGATTCTAATAGCTATCATGCAATATTTTATATGTTGTACTAATTATTCCTTTCTTAATGGCAACTTCTCGTCTAGATTCTAAGACAAACTCTACCAGTGTTGATCTTTCATTTAGGAATGTCTTATTTCTTTCTCTTTGCCTATACTCTGATATCAATTCATGTTAAAAAAAAGCAATCTCTAACCTGTAGTCCAAATAAGTTTTTGGCATCTTTCCATTCTATTACCTTTCCCTCTCTAATTATTTGCTCCCAATACCTTGGTTCCTTTGCCAGTTTTCTCCAATAAATTCCAGCTCCCTGTTGCCTATTGTCTGTGTCCTAATTGCAGTCATCCCTAACAGCAGAATCTCCTTTCTCCATTCCCATGATGGCTTAGTTCTTAGAATACTTTCTGCTACTTTATGAATATAATATTCTGCATGATTATTGTTATTCTCCTTAAAGGTCTAAATCCAATCTCTCAGTTTCTCCTTGTTTCTTGAGCTTCCCCATTTCATCATCATCATCATCATCATCTCTTTCAATTTTGAATTATAGTTTTCTGCTTGTGCTATGTATAGGAGCCTTAACTGTGTTGCTGTGAAATACACCTTTAAATTGGGTAAACCCAATTCACCATGTTTTATTGGACAAATAAGCTTATCCCACTTGCCTCTTGCCATCTTCAGCTCTTTATTAATTGCTACACGCAAAATATGCCTGACCTATTTATAACACTAAAGGGACTAAAAACATTTTAACCGCTTGTATCCTACTATCAAAATCCATATAAAGGAACTTACATTTACTCATTTTTTAATTATCTTTTGTTTAGTCTATTTCCATATATCCTTAGCTGCCACACTAGAATCATTTTTAATCCATACTCCTACATACTTCATTTTATCATGTCCCCATAAATATGGATATTGATGAACCAATTTGTATGTGGGTACATAATTAATCACTATTGCCTTTGCTTTAGCCTTATCCCAAAAAAGACTTGAAACTGTCGCAATATGTTCCTCAATACTTTAGTATCCCTCTCTGGTTCTGTCAGGTATAAAATAATATCATCTGCAAATATTACCAGTTTTTCTTGACTACCATACCAATTATATCCTTGAATTTCTGAGTCCCTTATTCTCTTTGCTAATGGTTCTAAATATAATGCAAATAAAGGGGAGAGAGGACACCCCTGCCTGGTTCCTCTGCTTAAGCAGAAATTGCCAGAGAAGACCTCACCCATTTTAATTTTCTCTTCGTATCCCTCATTTATCCTCCTAATGAACATTATAATTTTATCAGGGAATGCAAATGCTTCCATTGCTCTGCTCATAAAGTCCCAGCTTAATCTGTCAATTGTTTTCTCTACATCAAGACCCACCAACAACAGTGGTATTTTCTTTTATTCTGCTTCCCTGTGGGTTATCAGTGTTCTGTTAATGTTGTCAAATGTTTGCCTCCCCTCCCCAAAACCACATTAATCCATATCTATCAATTTTAGCACCAATTTTGCCATTCTTTTTAGCCATTATAGACATAAATGCTTTATAATCATAGTTTAGTATTGAAATGGGCCTGTAGGAAGCTGGATTCAATGGATCTTTATCCTCTTTAGGTATTACAGCTACCACCACTTTCTTCCAGGATTTTAGCACTTCTTTTAAAATACTGTTAAACAAAACCTTCCAGATCTTTTACCAGTTTTTCCCCCTCCTAGTTTCTAAACTTTCACAGGAATACCATCTATTCCTGGGGACTTTCCTGTAGCTTGGTTATACATCATCATTTTTATCTCCTCTCCTCCTATCCTGTTAGTAATTGAGCCTCCTCTGTTTAAACTTGGTATATTTAATTCTTCCATACACATTCTCATTTATACCTTTTATTGATTTCCATATTTCTCTGCTTTATACAGACTTTGACAGAATTTCTGAAATATTTCTAATACTTATCCAGCATCACTTATCTTCCTTGTTATAGGCTCCCTAAGCTTGGTGACATCACTTTCTACTTTCTGTTGACTGAGTCATTGTGCTAAAAATTTTTGTGCTCTAGACTTACTATCAAAAACAGCTGCTTAACAAAAATCTTTCTAAACTCATACATATTATAGAGGTAATCCCTTATTTTCTGTTTAGCATTCTGTAGTTGCTCCTCCTCTTGTTCTCTGAGATTCCCACTATTTTGCAATACTTTAACATCTGTCAGTCACTCTAAATAATTCTTGTTACTTCTTAGCTGTCTCTCCCTTTCATTTCCACCCTATTTTTAAACACCATTTTAATTTTATCCTACTCCCTAGCTATATTTTTAGAAGTTTCTATCTTCTCTAATAGCTCCTGAATAATTTACACCACACCCGTTAATTAAAGTCCTCTCTTCTCAACAGGCGGGAAAGCACCTGTGTCTCATTTTTATTATCAGCACATGATCTGAAATAGTTATAGGGTACATATCAAGACCTTCAACTAAGTGCACATGTTCTTTTGAAAGGTTAATTCTGCCTAGCCTATCCCAGGTTTATTATCTTGGGGAATAACATATAAATTAATGCTGAACTCCTAATACTGAATTCACATCTTCCACTCCAAATAGTTTCATACATTTCTTTAAAAATATACCCTCCTGTGCTATAGTTCCCTTCTGCCCCCCCCCCCGACACATCTTCTCTGTTGCAAGTCAAATTCCAGTCCCCACTTACAAAGTAATATTCCTTACTGAAGGCTGATTATTTCTCCCAGCATTTTCTTACACTCCATTATAGCAGTTTTAGGTGGAATATAAATAAATGCAATATAATCCTCCTCCCTTGCCAGTAGACCCTCAGTACTACAAATCTACCATTATTGTATTTTTTATCCTCTTGTATTACTATTGGAGTGCCTCTTGCAATTAATATAAGTACTACTCTATTCCTTTGCCCCTGGTATTCCACTGAATAACCATCCTGAAAACCTTTATTCATCAAATTGACATGTTCAGTTCTTTCCAATTGTGTCTCCTGTAGCATATAGTTCACTACTCTTTCTTTTTCTATTTATCTGCGAGATCATTAATGTTTAAAGACATTATAGAAAGATTGTAGTCTTGAGAAATTATTATTCCCACCTTTTATCTATAACCGCTTTTGTGTTGCGTGCATGTACTGTTTGGCAGATTAATCTTTTACATAGCCATCTCTTTTTGTGCTTATGTCACATCTTGCAGACATTTTTGTTTTATTGAAACCCCTCAAACAAACATTTTCTCTAAGCCATTTCTCTTTATCAGATTGTTGGCTAGAGACATGAGAACCAGACACTAAACTGTTTACTAGAAAAAAAGCCTTATAATATTCAATATTTTTCATTTACTTGCTTTTGCTTAAAACTTGTTACTAGATTAAGCTAATGGCCTTAACCCAATCATTCCCCTATGCAAGAATGAAAAAACACTAATTTTTTGTTTGCTATGCTTTTTTAACCAGCTTTTTTTTTTACATTGCATTGTCTACAGTTCTTAAAATTGAACAAGGAGATAGAATGAAGGGAGAGAGAAAAAAAAAGAACAGATGTATCTATTTACATTAGTATCCCCATTACAGTTAAAAATAACTGAAAATTTTTACTTTATAACATGAAAACTCCAGATGACCACCATGGCTTAAAAATAATAATTTTAATGTAGACAAGCGCTTTCACATAGAACACTACGCTTTATCAAGTCTTCAGTATTAATGTAAAAACACATGCACATTTTATAGTCAAGAACTTCATCGATTACTTAATTTAAAAATCAAGTATACACCAATTAAAACAAACCAATTACTCAATTCAGTCTCATATTAATTTAAAGAGGACGAGCCTCCAATTCTGATTTAATACACGCATAGTTATTTAACCCTGGATATATGTGTGCTTGTAGTCTTAGAATCCACTTCTTTATACTGAAGACTTGATAAAGCATTTTGTTCTATGTGAAAGCACTTGTCTACATTAAAATTATTATTTTTAAGCCATGGTGGTCATCTGGAGTTTTTTTTGTTTATTGCTGCCATTGATCCGTGGATGATCTTTGGACTTCTGCTGGTATTTTGTGTTTATACTTTAAAATATGCAAGAAAGGTGTGCACCATTTAAATAGTACTATTTAGAAAAAGAATGTTTTATTTACAGTTAACTTTCTCCCTCCTGTTCCCCTCTCCTGACTATTTTTCTGAACATTAATGACATGAAGTTGGGCATGTGCTTTAGAATCCCCTACATGTTTAACAAAGTCCAAAGAAGTACAACATTTCCAGATTTTTTTTGTTCTGTTATGTTTCACAAATATAATTATTGCTTTGTAATCCCACATTTTTCACTTTCCAAGTTACTGATTTTATTTTTCAAATGTTAATGACAAAGTAGAAGATATGCTTTAGAGTCCCCTGCAAGTTTAACAAAGTCCAAGAAAGTCCAGTATTTCCAAATTTTCTTGTTTTATTCCTGTTCATCTCCATCTTCCAAACTCTCTTTTTCCCTTTCTTAAACACTTTCTATTGAAACACTGGAAAGTGTCTCTATTACCAGAAGAACAATAATCAGAATAATCTTCTGTTTCACAGATCACTTTTTGGACAAATTTTTGTATTTTTTCCTTAGCATATACTTTATCAAAAATGATGTTGTTCCTCCAGGGAAACATATTTTGAAGATAGCTGGGTACAGCAGTTAGTATCTCATGTCTGGTTCTCGACATTCCCTCAATAATGGAATGAATTTACTCCTCTTCTGCCTGGTGTATGATTAGTCATTCTTTAAAAACACTCTGTTGTCTCCCAATTGTAGTACTTTGTCAGAATCAACTCCTTCTGCTGGTAAGACTGTGGGCCAGATTCAGGAAGCCTCCGTGTAAGAGTTATAACTCTTACACGGAGGCTGCAGTTAAACTGTGTGATGTCAGCATGTCATGCATATGCATGAGGTGCATGAGGCATGCTGAATCACACCAGTAACTCTTACACGGTCCGTGTAAGAGAGTAGGGGGCGTGTCTGTAGGCTAAGCTCTGCAAGTGGACACGCCCCCGGAAAACTAGAATGGCTGAAAGTAAACAGCCACGAGAAAGGCCATGAAAATGTGAATAAACACACTATACAACACATGCCCCGACTGGCCATCAGTGTATAAAGTGAAGAGATGTCATAAAAGTAAATGAAAACCTTTTTTTTTTTTTTTGTTAAACCCAGCAAATGTTTGCTACTGTGTGCGCGGGTGTGCTACTAGCGCAATCACAGTTAGCAGTCAGGGGAAAAGGATATAAGAACTAAATATGCAAAGTAAGCCAAGAAATAATAGCTTAGTGGTAGAGTACCCGCCCTATGTGTAGGCAGGCAGGGTTCGAGCCCCTACAACAACCTTTTTTTTATTTTTGTAAATAAGCACTAAAAAGCCCCCAGACAGTATTGTACAAATGTAAATGTATTCCCTTTTGTAAAATGGAATGAAACAGAGCATATATTTTGAAGTAACATAAGAATAAAAATAGTCAGAAATGTACTGATAGCTAAGCTGCCGTGAGACAGAGTGCCCGTAGCAGTAGTGGTTCAAAAGCTGCAAACTGCGTGCCCGTTGCCAAGCAGCGGATAAACAGGCTGAAACTGTGTGCAATTAGCTGAACATGTGTGTCACTAGCCAATTAAGATTTATCCCAGCGCACACCGTTTGCGCCGCTCCCACAAGCTAACTGCCAGTGCGCATCGTTACCTCCGCAAGCGGCGCAGAACAGGTTTAAAGTGCTTAAAAGTGCTTTTGGCATGTTTGATTGACAGGTCTTCAACTCATTTCTGTCAGGAAAAGCAAAAAGCAGTTGCCAGATTCGAACACAGGATACCATGCACTAGAGTCAAGGAACTAAACCACCAAGCCATGACAGCAATACCTAGAAAAGCAGAAATAGCATATATATGGGATAAAACCCAGAATGGAGCATGAGAAAGCATTTTCAGTGAAGTAGATACAATTCCAAAACGGCCAATCAGAGAAATGTGCGGAAAAGCGGCATATATAAGCCCCATAGGCGGGAATACACAGCATAACTGATTGTAGAACAGACTTGCAGTCAGCATGAGTGGAGTAGGTGAGGGGCGTTGCTTTCGAGCACAGCGTTGGGGCGTTGAGGAGTCCAGATACATGGTCTGGCTCCTTGTCCATAATCACGAGGCCCAACTCATGCAGGGCCAGGTCTCATGGGGAGTATATAGGGCTGAGGCGTGGGACCAGTTGGCTCGTGAGCTGACCAGTGCTACTGGCATTCCACGCACTGGTGAGCAGGTCCGTCACCACCATGCGGACCTGAAGAGGCGCAAGCAGGACCAATTGAACCGTTGGATCCAGGAGGCCCGGCAAATGCCCAACGCCCCACTACTGAGTAAGTCACATTTTACCCATGTATGTAAGGATTTCAACCAGCTGATACCATGGAGATGTGTAGTCCAATATTATTCCCTTTGTATTACAGCTGCAGGTGTCCGCTCTGCGAATGTCGAGATGCACGCCAGAAGGCTGGTGCGGCTGCGCCACCATGCAGGTTAGTAACCCCACCCAGTACTTGTAAATAAATATTATTATGTACCATGTATCAGAACAGTGCAGTGTATTGATTAAAAGTAATATAATGTGCAAGCAGGAATTGGACGTCTGCAGGTATGGCTGCAACAAGTTCATCAGTATGCAAGTGTAACTGGAAATATAATTGATAGGATTAAACAGTGCTGTAATACAGATGTCCCATCATTAATTAAATATACTGTAACCTGCAGTATAGTCTCAAGAGTACAGCTTCAGAATCTGAGGTAGTCACATGTCAGATATATCCCCTGTTGAAATGCTGAATCATGACAGAAGTGAGGCTGTTGGAAAGTGTTTGAATCACCACAGGTCTAATATGTGAACAAAGCCTAGAAGTACCAACCTGAACTGTGAAGTTGCAGAATGTATGAGAGTGACAGAAATGCTCATGTATGAATAAATAAACTAGTAATAACCCCTGAATATATAAGCCTCAGTGTGTATTTACAGAACTAAATGCATGTGGGAAGTACAAATTAACATCCCAAACTGATTTCAGTGTGTCTGAATCTGAATGTCTAGCTCAAAATCTGTATATGGTGATAACAGTAAACAATTTGCAGATAGAATGAATGATTATCTGACAGACTAAACAGCCATAGTTGTCCCCTGTCCTGTCATCAAAGTGTAGCAGGATGATGTATCTGATCAAATTCAAAATAAGTAGGATAGTGATGTATGTGTAACAGGTGTAGCATGACAGTCAAATAAAGATTATTTTGAAACATCAGCCTCAACTTAATTGTGTATCTATGATAAATGTGAATTAATGTTTAACATATGAATGTGTCATCACTTTCTATCCCCACCCAACCCTGTAATTCCATATAACAACATCCACTAAATAATGGTATGTGAACATTTCATTAATCATGGACATTTGTCCGTTCCAAACATATATGCATGTCTGTTCGTGCATGTGCCCTGTTCATACCTGCAAATACGATGGCCTGTTGCCATTAATCAACCCTGCATGTCGTTTGACTGTGTTTTGCTGTTCAAATAATGCATGTGATATTGATATGCCCCTTGTTCAATGGTGTCCATATCTGGGTGTTTGTTTGATGGGAATACCAATGCATGCTGTTACAACTAATCTGAATGGAATAAAATGCCACTAACCCAAACTAACATAACTACTCACAAACCTAGAATGCTTGGGAAGGCAGGTCCCAGCGGACCCACCTCTCCCACCTCAGCTGGTGACTGCACCTGGCACTAGTGCCCAGGCGGACCCCCTCCGGTGGCCCTGTGCCACCTTGGTGGAAGCGCTGCAGGGGATGGGGCCCGTCCCCTCTGCAAGTGTGGCGGAGGGGTTCGTCCACTCACCCTCCGCGGTGTCCGGTCTGTGGTGCGTAGGGAGATCCAAGACACTGTTCTTGGACCCCTCGCCAGCTCGAGGCTTGTGTGGCACAGCTAACGGCCCCGGCCGTTGCCCGCCTACACAGCCCCAGCACAGCCCGTCCTGGGCTGTGAAGGAACAGTGGCAACTGCCTATGGGTGGGGATATCAGTTCCACTGTTGCCATCTGTGGGCTCGTGCATCTCAGATATCCCAACCTCCGTCCCGTCAATTGTGTAACCCCCACGTGTGTCATACACCGTCCCTGTATGCGTCTTGTCTGTCTTGTCTGTTAACCTACCCAACCTACCTCCCCAGCTTTACCGACTTCCTTCACCTGTCATACCACTCTCACCTGTAAAAAAAAAAAAAAAGGGCACTCTGTCCCACAAAAATTACGCCCCATACATAGCTGTCCATGTCGCAGACATGTCCGCTGGACATCTAAACTGTTAATTACAATTGGCTGTACAACAAATATTAATGTTGTCCTGACACCTCTCTCAGAGGTGGAAGGTTTCAAATGTCTCACCAAAATACATAGAAATATACAGCTGTTGCTGCAAAAGACATGGGCATCTATGGGCCTTACCTACACCCTTCCTGCAAATCCCACGCTTCTTTCCCTACTGTCTTACCCTCTTTGTGACCCCTTTTCACCACTTTCCTGTCACCCCTTTTCTTTTCTTTCAAAGAAAATAGCGCGGGTGTGCGCTTGTGTTAGCGGAGCTCACCGCCAGTGCGCATCGTGAGCTCCAGCATAACGGCGCAGACCTGGTTTAAAGTGCTTAAAAGTGCCTTTATGGCACTTTGATTGACAGGTCCTGTACTCAGTTCCAAAGTTTGCTAAGAAAAATAAATTCCCACTGTCAGTCTCGAACCCAGGACCTTGGTAACATTAGTCCGTATGACCTACCACTAAGCCATGCCTGCTTTACAAGAACAAACTGCTAAAATAAATATAACATGTAATAGTAGGAATCAGTATAAAGGTAATATAGGAGATGTACTATCCAAAGCATGTGTGGTAGAGTTTTAATGGCCAAATTACTGGATTCCCATACTAGTTCAGTGTGAGCAGAAACAGCACTGCTACCTGTTAGCTTGTACATAATAATGTCAGGTAATGTACATATGTGAAGGTATGTATATCTACACATACATATATATAAATATATATTAATACATATGAAATATAATCGTAGGTCTCAGTAGCCATACACACTCACTACAGGAAAAAGTTAACATAATTGCTGCAACCTGAATCTGCAACACAGCCTGACCCCTGTGTGACCTACTTACCCTTCTAACTGCTTACAGGTGGCCTCAACACTTCGATTGACAGGTCCTGTACTCAGTTTGAAAGTTTGCAAAGTAAAAATTCCCACTGTCAGTCTTGAAACCAGGACCTAGGTAACATTAGTCTGTTTGACCTACCACTAAGCCATGCCTGCTGTGGAAGAGCACACTGCTAAAATAAATATAACATGTAATAGTAGGAATCAGTATAAAGGCAATATAGGAGATGTACTATCCAAAGCATGTTTGGTAGAGTTTTAATGGCCAAATTACTGGATTCCCATACTAGTTCAGTGTGAGCAGAAACAGCCCTGCTACCTGTTAGCTTGTACATAATAATGTAAGGTAATGTACATATGTGAAGGTATGTATATCAACACATACATATATATAAATATATATTAATACATATGAAATATAATCGTAGGTCTCAGTAGCCATACACACTCACTACAGGAAACAGTGAAGATATATGCAGCAACCAGAATCTGCAACACAGCCTGGCTCCTGTGAGACCTACTAAGCCCTTTAACTGCTTAAAGGTGCCTCTAGCACTGTGATTGATAGGCCCTATACTCAACCCAAAAGCAGAATATGAGCATACTAGTAGGCCCTACCACAAGACCATTGTAACACTAGTCTGTATGACCTACCACTAAGCCATGACTCTCATACAGGAATATAGTGCTAAATAAGTGGAACATGTAATAGTAGGAATGAAGATAAAGGCAATATAGTATGTCTACTACCCAAAGCATGTCAGGCAGACTTTTATAGTCCCAATTACTGGATTCCCATACTAGAGTAGTGTTAATGGAAACAGCCCTGCTAATTGTTAGCTTGTACCCAATAATGTCAGCTAATGTACATATATGAAAGTATGTATATGTACACAGATATATATATATATATTCATATAGCAATACATATGACATATAGTTGTAGGTGTCAGTATGCATACACACTCACTACAGGGAACAGGCAAGATAAATGCAGCAACCTGAATCTACAACACAGCATGAAGCATGGGAGATGTACTAACCTTCACACTCACAGAACACTGTCAACAGCATACCAGCATGGTCCACGCCCTACAATCTGAAAGGGCAACGCCTATCTCACATACCCTTTTATAGCAGTGTCCTGAAATCACAGTGAGACATGCAATTAGTACACACCCAGCTGCTTGCAATTAGCAAATGCTGCCTTACAATTGGTGCAGAGGCCATCACATGGATCCATGCAGATACCTACAAAAGTATTCAGTACCCACACTCCACTCATGCAATACAGTCATTGCACTAACCGAATGAGAGAGAGAGAGACAGACAGAGAGAGAAAACAAAATATACTGACAGCAAGCAGCAAAACAGCAGCAGCAGCAGCAGCAACAGCAGCAAAATACAAGCAGCACGACTGACTCACCAAAAGCTGCCACAAACACAGGTAATGCAAAGTAGCAGGTTAATCCTGTGTATACTGTGACACCTCAAATGTATCATAGTTCACTATCAATAGGTATGTCCATGAGATAGGTTGTGTGTAGATAGTCATGAAATATAAACATATGTAAAATTGTTGTACATGTGGGCCATAACTAACACTTCCATAGCTTAGAACACAAGGCCAGTTGTGCATATGATGCAGTAGTTCCCAGGGTCAGTAGAGGTTCCTCCTCATTGGTGTGGGACCACTGTGTATGTATGGCACTGTTCAGGTACATATCCTGTAGTATGGCCATGGATTAATATCAGTCTGTCCTGTGGTGCTATGTCCTCCAGGGGTGAATGTAGCACACATCCAGGGATACCATTCCGTAACAGTGATGATATGTGTTCTGCAATGATGAGGTGGCTCTCACCTGGACATGTGAGAGGATAGGGAGGTTACAGTCATCTGGGATAACTAATAATACGTGTGTAGGACAATGGGGGTCCCTGCACCTAAACTGTCTGCAAAATTGTTGGCAATATCTGTGCATTTGGTGAATGTGAAGCATCTTAACACTGCAGACAACAGATGCCTTCCGTCATGTGAATCTGCCCTGTGCTGCAGTAGCCTCCTACTATTGTTATACAATATGCAATGGTTATACAATATAACAATGGTGCAAGAGCACCAGCTGGCAGTGGCCGCGGCGACAACGGGCCCACTCGCGGCTCAAGTGCCAGCACCAGCCGCAGCAATGCTGGATCTGTACTGTCATCCAGGCGCCCCAGGAGACCACGTGCACGTGGCTCTGGACAGTCCCAACAGGGAACTGTGTCCTTTCAACACACCCCTGCTTCCGATGACAGTACCCAGTCTGGGATAGTACCGGATACGGCCCGTAGCACCCCTGCCAGGCACAGGTACCGTGTCCGTGCCCACAGACACTGATTTGGATGACCTGACAGGTGCAGTCTGTGGCTGTCCACAAAACCCTGTACATGGCAGCCATTATGTGGGACTGTGTGCGTGCTTACACACATGCAGAAACCTAACACCTAGGGCAAACACATACACACACACACTGCACCAACAACGGTCCACCCTGTACTGCTGCCCCTCACAAACACACATACACACACATGTCAATTGGTGTTACCAGTGGCGGCTTGGGCATATCTAACCCACACCCTGTGCATATGATGACACTGTGCCACCTCCTGCATACTACAACATCGGTGCAGGTAAAGGTAAACACGTTGCTGATGCACAGGGTGACTATAGATGTGTATAAGTAGTAACATGTTGGTAACTGTTGTGTGTTGCAGTATAAATGTGTGTATATCCCATCAGTCCTGCTGCAGTAACTGTATGAATGTCCTCAATTGTTATCTGCACCCATACTACTTAACAAAGTGTACCTGCTGCACACCATCACATGCTAACATTGACTATGGCAATGTGCATCTTGTGCTGTTATGTAGATTCAGCTACATGTATCTGTTCTGTCACACATGCATTTATACACACCCTGCTACCCACACACATGCACACGCTCACCTGCCATTCCCATTATTTATCACCCTACATGAGTAGCTGTTGATACATGACAGGTACACATTTCAGAAGTGCACTATGTTGTTTACTACTGGCATCCCCTTCTCTACCTGTACTCACAGGGTGCAGGCAACCTCATCAGTTGGAAGATGTAATGTGCATCAGGTACTGTAGTACCCTGATTGCCACAACAAACATGCTTCCCATGCGGAAATGCACACACAGACACATCCCACATCCACACACTCGCCACATTCAGGCTTCAGAACACTATCTAGGTATATTCGGTACATGTGCATGTTCAAGTAGCATGTAACACTATACTGAGTACTGGCACTTAGTTGTCTGTAGTCATGTTGTCTGTATAGAATAAAAGAAATGTTTTATTATCCTACTCCGTTTTGTGGACATTACTTGAACAAGTGTTACCTTACATGTGTTATCAGTACCAACACCTTCTGTTTTGTAGTTTTGTTTGTATAGGGTGCTATCAACATCACTGCTTGTTAAGGGTAATGACCACCCTGCAGTGCATAGCCCC
Organism: Protopterus annectens; assembly: GCF_019279795.1. Lineage (NCBI taxonomy): Eukaryota > Metazoa > Chordata > Ceratodontiformes > Protopteridae > Protopterus > Protopterus annectens. Next base: position 900,269,082 of record NC_056731.1, read on the forward strand.
ATGTGGCAAAAGCCACATCCCACCCCATCATTGTGCACACACACTAACCCCACCAACAGTAAAACACATACTTTCCATTTGCAAGGTTCAAACCCACACCTAACTGTGCAATGACAGTAGAAACAGACACATTAGCAGAGTGTGCTATTTGCAGTAGTTGGAGAAACGTTTACTAATGCTGTACTTAGAGGGTGCTGACATCATCTGTGTGTAGGAGGAGGGATGTGCACCCTGTAGTGTGTTCTCCCAGTTGGCAAAAGGCAGTTAACCCTCCCAGCATAGTGCACACACATAAACCACACTCATACATTCCCTTTGCAGGATTCAAACCCCCACCTAACTACGTTATGACACTGAAGAAAGACACATTAGCAGGCGCTATGCAAATTACTGGAGGACTTTACTACAGGTGATATAGTTATACAGTCCTGACATCATCACTATTTCAAAGGGGATCTGCATCCTGTGCGATACTGTCACGGTTGCTAATAGGGACATTTCCACACACACACATCGATGTGTTGGAGGTTTGCATATGTGGGGATCCAGAACACCAGTGTGATTAGTATATGGTTTGATTGCAACAATGAGGATATACTCCCAGTGGTGATTAGTTTTTACTCATGTTTGTAAAGATCAGCTCTAGTATATCTGCCCCTCTTGTGGGAAGGTTGGTTACCTGTTCCATAGCCAAAGAATGTCTGATCAATGGGAATCTTAGAGCTTGGGTATTGTGGCCTGTGTAATGTACACAGTCTATGTTTGGGTAGCTGGCATCACCCAGTATGATGGTGTTTGCAGAGTAATCTAAACTCTCCTGTGTCAGCATGAAGGCTGTGTGGGAGACCTGAGTTTGAGAGGGTGCTGTAAGAGCTCCTCTGTGTCTCTTTCCATGTGGTCCAGGGAGTGCGTCCCAACAGGTAGCTGACTGTGACCCTCGCCTTGCTCTGTCTGGAGTGCGGCACGTCTGTCAACAGCTCATGTCAAGCAAGTGCACACCCCTCATAAATGATGTGGAAGCCTTCAAAGGCCCAAGGCCTGTTGAAACTATGGACCAGACTGCAGATACCTGTATAGAGGCATTCTGTGGACACATTCAGGAATGCATGGATCATGAAGCCACATATGAAAGCATGACCCAATTCTCCAAAGACAGATGTCCTGGGCACGGACACCAGCCATAAACACACTATACAATAGAAGGATGGCGCCACTACATGATACAACAACCTCCCAAAATGTGAAGGCACCACTGATGAGTATTGGAAGACAACTACAGGCACCCATATGATTGTCTAAGGCCATCTTTGAGAGAGGATTCCACAAGCCACTGAGGATAATCACAAGGCTGCCTGTAGTTATGTTAGTAACCTGGGTGGTACTACCCAGATATGCTCAGAGGTAATACAATATGTCACACAAAATATAAAACACACAGACATTGCCATCATCCTAGTGGACAGGTTCAATGCTGCCTTCTCTCCCCACCACACCAAAAGGGAACATATGTCTCGCATCACAGTGCTTCCCCCCCCTGACATCACAGATGCTCAGGTAAGAGATGCCCTTCCCAAAGCAGTAAACACTGCATCAATGGGACCAGACAGTGTCCCAGGCTGTGTCCTACATGAACCACAAGAAGAGCTACACCCAGACATAACACCACTGTTCAATCCCAGCCTTAATACATGATATGTGACCAGAGAGTGGCATACAGCAACAGTGGTCCCTCAACATGCAGGTGGTGCCGTCACGGATCCTGGACACTACTCGCCCCATATGTCTGACTAGCTTTGTCTGCAAAGCTATGGCAAGAATCATCAAGAACCTCACATATCTAGATATTGTGGACCTACAGACATGTCACCATACACAGTTTGGCTTTGTCAATGGCAAATCCTGCCTATCAAACCTGTTTGCTTTGTTTGAAACAGTCACCAAGGCCACTGTCAAGGGGTAGGAGGTCCACACAGCCTACCTGGACCTTGCATAAGCCTTGGATACAATACCCCACTTGTGCATTCTAGGAAGCCCACCAGTGTACATATTAACCCCTATGTCACTATGGGTATTGCACAGTGGCTCAAGGGCAGAACACACATGGTAGAATTGCTGGAGCCATGTCAGCCTCCAACCTGGTACAAGTGGTGTCCCACAAGGCAAAGCCCTAGGGGCTGTCATGTTCATTATATATTTGTCATAGGTACAGGCCAACATGGAAGTACTGTGGCTCAGCACGTCACAGGTGACTGCAGACCGAACACCATAATCAACTCAACAGCTAACACACGCATCCTCCAAAAGGGACTCTTGCAAACACACGACTTGTGCCACAGCCATGGCCTCAACATGAATGACAGAAAGAGTATAGTCATCCCGTTTGTCAAACAGTAAATGACCACAATGTACCACATATGTGTTAATCCAGTAAGTGCAGACCTAGGAATTATGGACCTTGGGGTACGCAGGTTGATAGCATCCTACCATTTGACAACAACATGGACAAAGTGGTTAGGTAAGCATGTGATATGGGCCACATCATCATGGGATCCACATGTAGGCCAGGGGAGGACATTGTGCCCTTTACTCATCCCTCATCATGCCCATAATTGACTATGATGAACCTGTCGGCATGCACCTTACCAGACACCTGCAGCAACTGGGGCTACCACATATGTACCTCGACAAGGTGATCAAAGTGCTCAAACAGATGCCACATACTGACTGGTTAAAGTAGCAGCAGCTCTACTCAGTGACATACTGCCTCTTCATAGGCAATCTGTGCCTTACATAGAAGGCCAGGTCATACCCTCACGTAATGGCCATGCTGCATCTCAGAATATCCAGATCCCACCAGGATACACGCTGGAAATACATGAACTTCAGGAGTGATATACATAGGACATGGTGGAGGGTCACATTCACAACTCAGAGGCACCCTTCATTCCTGATTATTATCCCAATAGAGGTTAGGCGGACTGACTCAGTGACTATCCTCAAGGCGATATTAATGACTGGATGTGACATTGTAGGGTTACCCTGGGTATCACTTATGTGTCACTGTGAGAAAGAGGCACAGTATACTAACCTTGGAAAAGGGCATAGCAAGACAGATTCACAATGCATGTTGAAAGGCACGCACATTCTGGCTAGGTGGATACATGCCCTGGGCAGATATCCCTGTGCGAACCTATGGACCTATGTCTCTTTTTCACCATTGGCCCTATGTGCTGTCAATCACCAATGTAATCTCAATACTCTGGTAGCATGTGCAAGGTCAGTTGTCAGTCACCTCTATGGTACAGTTGTGGAATATGTGTGTCATGTAGTAATGTCACAGCTGCCACATGTACACAGTCAACCCTATCCCTACCCATTGATGTACATCACATGTATGAGATGGAAACACATGGCCAAACTGTAACAACAACATACAAGTCAGTCAGATGCATGGACACATATGACTCAGTCATTGTCCATGCCACCACAGCTGATGTGGGATGTCGCTCACTGGGATACGTGATAGGGAACATGGAAGGGATCACTGAGCAAGTGACACAGGCTGGTAGACCCCTGACCTTGGTTGGCATCAGACCCTCACCAGGGATTCCGACAAATTACTGAATGCTAATGAATAAGTGTATCTACAACACCCTAGCTGAATGGTTCTTAGCATGCAGTCACTGCATTGCTATGGAATACTGTCTTACCACTCCCACAACAGGTGAAAACATGCAGCTCCTGTACATTAACAACATGTAGACCTTATGCCCCAGACCAGGTGTGCATCCCTCACTACTAGGCTGATAGCATCTACATCTCACACTGTATATACACATCCCACATGCAGCATCTGCACAGAAGACCACGGTCATAATGTTACCCTGTGCAAATACCATGTATTCACATGTGGCAGGCATCACACATGGTAACTATTGAAAGTCACAGGTACATATGTGTATTTGGCACACACATACATCATGTGTTCATTGCCATAACCGTGTAATCAATGTCATGCATTATTGTGAGGACAACCCACATACATGGGCATTCTGTGTGTGCACAACACACATGGCATGTCTGTAATCAAAAGCCATACATAATTGTGATATCGTTTAGAAATGGGTATGTGCATCCTGTAGTGTGTTTTCCCAGTTGCCAAAAGGGATATATCAATCATACACACTTACCCCCTACACACACACTTGTCATCTGCGGATTCAAACCCCTACCTAACTATGTTAAGACACTAGAGACCGACGCATTAGCGCAGCGCACTATTCGCATTACTGAGGAAAGTCCTTTCCCTGATATACTTATAGGGTGCTGACATCATCAGAGTTTAGAAAGTGGAATGATCATCCTGTGGTGTGTTTTCCCAGTTGCCAAAAGGGATGTCTCTTTCATACCCACACACTTACCCCTTCACACACACTTGTCATCTGCGGTTCAAACCCCTACCTAACTATGTTAAGACACTAGAGACGGACGCATTAGCACAGCGCTATTCGCATTACTGGGGAAAGTCCTTTCTCCTGATATACTTATAGGGTGCTGACATCATCAGAGTTTAGAAAGTGGAATGATCATCCTGTGGTGTGTTTTCCCAGTTGCCAAAAGGGATGTTTCTTTCATACCCACACACTTACTTCACACACACTTGTCATCTGCCGGATTCAAACCCCTACCTAACTATGTTAAGACACTAGAGATGGACGCATTAGCACAGCGCGCTATTCGCATTACTGGGGAAAGTCCTTTCCCCTGATATACTTATAGGGTGCTGACATCATCAGAGTTTAGAAAGTGGAATGATCATCCTGTGGTGTGTTTTCCCAGTTGCCAAAAGGGATGTTTCTTTCATACCCACACACTTACCCCCTTCACACACACTTGTCATCTGCTGGATTCAAACCCCTACCTAACTATGTTAAGACACTAGAGATGGACGCATTAGCACAGCGCGCTATTCGGATTACTGGGGAAAGTCCTTTCCCCTGATATACTTATAGGGTGCTGACATCATCAGAGTTTAGAAAGTGGAATGATCATCCTGTGGTGTGTTTTCCCAGTTGCCAAAAGGGATGTTTCTTTCATACACACTTACCCCCCTTCACACACACTTGCCACCTGCTGGATTCAAACCCCTACCTAACTATGTTATGACACTAGAGATGGGCGCATTAGCACGGCGCTATTCGGATTACTGGGAGAATCCTTTGCTCCAATATACTTATAGGGTGCTGACATCATCAGAGTCTAGAAAGTGGAATGATCATCCTGTGGTGTGTTTTCCCAGTTGCCAAAAGGGATGTTTCTTTCATACACACTTACACACACACTTACCCCCTTCACACACACTTGCCACCTGCTGGATTCAAACCCCTACCTAACTATGTTATGACACTAGAGATGGGCGCATTAGCACGGCGCGCTATTCGGATTACTGGGAGAATCCTTTGCTCCAATATACTTATAGGGTGCTGACATCATCAGAGTCTAGAAAGTGGAATGATCATCCTGTGGTGTGTTTTCCCAGTTGCCAAAAGGGATGTTTCTTTCATACACACTTACACACACTTACCCCCTTCACACACACTTGCCACCTGCTGGATTCAAACCCCTACCTAACTATGTTATGACACTAGAGATGGACGCATTAGCACGGCGCACTATTCGGATTACTGGGAGAATCCTTTGCTCCAATATACTTATAGGGTGCTGACATCATCAGAGTCTAGAAAGTGGAATGATCATCCTGTGGTGTGTTTTCCCAGTTGCCAAAAGGGATGTTTCTTTCATACACACTTACACACACACTTACCCCCTTCACACACACTTGCCACCTGCTGGATTCAAACCCCTACCTAACTATGTTATGACACTAGAGACAGACGCATTAGCACGGCGCGCTATTCGGATTACTGAGAGAATCCTTTTCTCCAATATACTTATAGGGTGCTTACATGATCAGTGTCTAGAAAGGGGGACGACCATCCTCTGGTGTGTTTTCACATTTGCTAGGGGTAACATTTGGACCAAGTGTGTGAGCATGCCCAGTTCAGCCTTCCTGTGGCATGTTGTGTGAAAGATGTCTCATTTATCTAAGTGTGTGAGCATGCCCAGTGTGGGCTTTACATATGTTGAACTCTGCAGCCCATCACATTTGTGGATGAGTGTGACCTTCAACAAATACCTCCAGTTTATGGTTGTGTGTTCTGTGCCATGTTGTGTAGTTACTGTCCGAATGCTTTTGTGTGAACAAAACTGGGAGTATACTGTGCCTGCAGGTTTTGCATGGGATACTTTGCACACAATTGTCAACATCCGTTCATACTGACCTAACACTGTAGCACTGTCTAGTGTAGTGTTTCAGTACTTTCACTGTGGTGGTCAGTATCCTGGGCTTCAGTCCTATCACTGATTTACATTTCCATAGTGTGCACAACAGGCTGGTTAAGGTCCAGTTGTGCACATCTGCACAAAGGCAGTGCCTCTACAGACCCTGTTAATTGCTGCCCCATAAGCTTAACAAGTGTAGTCTGCAAATCTATGGAGAGGATCATAATTGAGCTCATAAACAAAGATATAGGGGACATGCAGACATTGTACCCATCCCATTTTGGCTTGGTCAGGGGCAGATCATGCCTTTTGTACTGGGTTGACATCTTCAAATTGGTCACTTAGGCCATTGTTGGGGAAAGGCAGTCCATACAACCTACCTTGGCCTTGCTAACACTTTCAACACAATACCCCACTCAGGTATTGTGGAAAGACCTCACAACTGAAATGTAAACCCATATGTCACAAGATGGGTTGCAAACTGGCTTAAGGACGGGACCCACAGGGTTAGAGTTGCTGGCACTATGTTAGACTCCAGGCTGGTCACAGGTGGTGTCACACAGGGCTCAGTCCTTGGCCACCATTGTTTGTCATGTACTTCCCATGAGAACAGGCCAACATGGGAGGACTTTGGATGACAATGTTAGCAGATGAGTGCACACTGGGCACCATAGTGGACAGTGCATCACACACAGATATCCTTCAGAAGGGACTCACAGTAACTGATAGCTGGTGCCAGGGCCATGGCCTGAAGTCAGAGTGCACAACATGTGTAGACATACCCTTCAGGAAAAGCAAGGTGACCCCAAGCTACCATATTGGTGGCAATCCTCTAAGCACAGAGGAGGTTATCACGGACCTGGGGACCCAGGTTGACAGTCGCCATTCTTCTCAGACTCACATTGCTAAAGTGGCTAGGAAGACCTTCTACATTGCCCACCTGATAAGGATGGGATTCACATCCAGATCTAGTGGGTCATTGTTCCCCTGTACTCTTCAGTTATCAGACCGGTGATCAAGTCAAATGCCCTATTCTGGCTGTATCTCACCCAACATCTGCAGCAATTGGAGACACCCTGACTGTCCCCCACCTAAAGGATCAAGGAACCACAACAGCTGTCACATGCTGCCAGATTGAAGACACTCACACTCTATTCACTCACATACCGTCTGCTTAGAGGTGACATGTGCCTGACATGCGAGGCCATGTCCAAACAGAGATTAATGGACATGCTCCACCTCAGACTCAGAAGATCCACCTGAACCACTAGTGCAGGTGACTGACACCTTAGCAGGGATGTATGTTGGACATGTTGTAGGGATGGAGTTATCACTCGGAGACTACCTATGCTGTGGAATACAATCCTGGTCCATTTGAGGCAGAGCACCTTGCTGGCTGTGTTCAAGAGGTATCTTGACCTAATGCTAGTCGGAGAATGTGTTTGTCCATCAACACATTGTAAGCGTTGTTTGACATGTCATATGTCTTGTTTAGTATACTGTGCCTCTGTCTACCTGTGACATAACATTGATACCCAGGGTAAACCTCCCATCTCCCATCCACTCATTAGGATTCCTGTTGAGGGACTCAACCAGTGTCTTTATGGACAACCTGTAGTGTTAGTTTACTCATGTGTGGGGTGGCCTCTGTGTTTTGGATAATGCAGTACAGCCTGTCCTATATATGTCAGTGCTGGGGTTCAGGTCCCTCATGTGCATATCTCCCTGCCATTCACATTGTACAAGGTGCGGCATGTGCATTGCTGACAGCTTGGACATGGCTTTCTACATCAGGCACAGCTTGTGTCTGGGTGGCCAACATGGCAGTGTGTGTAACTGCATTCTGTTTAATCAGGCGACACATTACATGTGTTCCAGCTCTTTGATACTCCTGGTGAGGTACTGTTGTGGACTTTACAGTTGCTGAATCTATCTGCTGAGGTACACCACACAGGCGCTGTTGTGGTCATTTGTAATGCTGCTGAAAGATAACTGCAAAACCACAATGACCTCCCCTTAGCTAGATGTCATAACCCTCATGATTAGGTTGGTATATGGATTGTTGCTGTTAACCCTACAGCCACATTTTTGTCCAATGCAGGATATCTATCACCTTGTGTCCCCATTCTGGCATTACATGTTAGGAATGTCATGGGTCGACACCTATGTGGGAATTGGTGGTCACTTACTGGATTATCCACAGAGGCTGACTATACTGTTTTCACCATTTAACATGCTGACATGGCTATGGCACCAGCTGTCTGTTTCTATGTGGCCCTTTTATGGGATGCTTGTGTCAGCTGGTGTATCAGATATGTCAGGCGGCTTGTTGTCCTCTACAAACATGTTCCAGCACAGTCCTTACTTGTTGGCCTGTACCTATGGGGCATATATACCAGATGGTGAAGGTCCCAGGACCAAGCTTTGTGGGATGCCTGTTATATGTGGTTTGTAGTCTGACATGGCTGCTGCATGTCTGACCATGTCAGTTCTGTCGTTGGTCTGGTTTGCAACCCTCCCATGACATTGGGGTGTATATATCAGCTGGTGAGCAAATCTATACGGAACACATAGGGTATTGTACAGAAGGCTTTGCAAGGTCCGGCTACACTGTGTGGACCACATTGCCCTCATCACTGACTTCAAGTACTGTTTCAACTGAGTCACACATGTTTAGGGGTGGGGTCTGCACTTTGTAAACCCACACTGGGTAGGGTCGGGTGTCAATAGATCCACAATATCATTATGTCTGTGGTACATGCTGGTCCTTTCCATAGCTGTGCAGACCAAACCTCTCATGATTCTGTGGTGGTTGTTTTCCTATCCATTCAGGAGACACCTTTGTTGAGAACACCCACTGTTGTTGTACACTGCTCTTTGGAGTGCGTACCCTGTGGTAAGGGTGACATAATGTCAGGGAGGCGGCAGTCTGCTGGGGAAGGTATTTGGCATTATGGGGGGGGGTTTGCACTGCACATGTCAGGATGTATGTTGGCCATACCTGTGTGTGTCTGGTATGTTGTTTGTAATATCGGTGTGATCCGGAGCATATCCAGGAATCAACAACATGCTTACTACCATCATTTGCAACAGCCTTGGGGTTATCTGTAGTGTCCTGTACAATCTGTATCATAATGGGTTCATACTAGGCTACCCCCTAGGGCATCTGTAAGCCTGCATGTCCATTTTGTTTGATGGATTCTGGGGAATTGTTTACACCTGTGTCAGTGCTAGTATGATACCAGGGATATAGTGACAAACAGCTCAGAAGCTGACTTCACACTTCTTCGGACTGAGATGGTATCCATTAAGCCCACTGGGCCAGTGGAAACCACAACACACAATGGTGACTCCTGCACAGACACTTTCTACGGACATCTCCGAGTAAGCATGGACCATGCAATCACAAATGAGAATGACACCTTCACCACCAAGGAAAGTGGGCAGTCTGGTGGACCCCAGCCATAAACAAACTGTATAACAGATGAAGGATACTAATGCAAGACAGAGCTACATCTCCAGAATGTAAGGCAGCTGTGATCAGCAGTAGTAGAAAGCTACATTCTCACATAAAGACACCCAAGTTCAACTTGGGGACATAAATCACCACAGGCGATGAAGGTAACCACACTGCTTTCTTCAGTTATGTCTGGCGCCTGGGTGGGAACCCTCATATATGCTCAGATTTGGTACACAACAACTTATATCCCAGGGACCTGACAGATATTACTGACACCCTGGCAGACCAGTTCAGTGCAATGTACCCCTCCCTCACCTCCAAGACATGATAGTTATCACAGCTGTATGTAACCTCACTGTCATCCTGGATGTCCATGTGAGAGCCGCAGTCAGCAAAGGCAGTACACAGCATCAATGGGACCTGATGGTATCCCCAGTTGCATGCTATGTGAACTACAGATGGAGATAAACCTGTATATGCAGATCCTATTTAACCTTAGCCTTGCTACAGGATCTGTACCTGAACACTGGCGTCGGCAACAGTGGTCCCACTCCACAAAGGAGATGCCTCCACAGACCCTGGCAGCTACCACCACACAAGCTTAAACAGCCTTGTCTGCAAAGCTTTGTGAAGGGTCATTATGGAGCTTCCACACAGAGACATTGGTGTCCTACAGACCCTTGATCACACCCAATTCAGCTTTGTACAGTGCAGATCCTGCGTTTTGCACCAAGTTGACTACTTTGGAACTGTCAGTAGAGCCGTTGATGAGGGCTACACAGTCCACACAACCTACCTGCGCTTGGCTAAGGCCTTTGACACAATACCCCACTCAGGCATCATAGACAAGCTCAACAGCTGAAATATAACACCATATGTCACAGCATAGGTTGCAAAATGGCTCAGAAACAGAACCCATAATGTCAACATTGCAGGTGCCTTGTCAGGTTCGAAGCCAGTCACAAGTGGTGTCCCACAAGGTTGTGTCCTGGGACCTCTCTTATTTGGTATTCACTTTTCAGATGTGAAAGCAAACATAGGAGGGTTGTGGCCGACAAAGTTTACAGATGACTGCAACCTGGGCACCATAGTGAATACATCAGCCAGCACACACATCCTACAGACTGCCGTCACACTGACAGATAGCTGGTGCTGGACTCATGGCCTAAAACTGACTGCGACTGATGTGTAGCCATCCCTTTGGGAGGAACACAGTACCCACAGATCTGTACATAGACAGCAACCCAATGAGTACAGGAAACAAATCAGACAGCTGGGGACACATGTAGATAGTGACATCTCATTTGACACCCATGTTGCCAAAGTTGTTTGACAGACTTTCTATCTTGGCCACCTTATCATGGAGGGTATTCCATCCAGACCATAGGAGGTCATTGTACCACTATACTTCTCCCTTATCAGGCCCATGCTTGAATACAACGCCCCATTTGGTATGTACCTCAACCAGCACTTGCAGCAGCTGGAGAGACCCCACAAGTACCTTACCATGACGATCAGGGATCTACAACACATGTCATATACTTCCAGAATAACTAAAACAAGCTTTTTGCAGTGTCATACCACATACGTACAGGTGACCTATGCCTGACATACAAGACCATGTCCGATCAGGATTTGGTAGACATGCTCCACTGCAAGCAATCCACATCCACCAGAAACATGGGAGCTAAAGATTTGAACCTCAGCACATACATGTATAGGACATGCTGAAGGGACAGAGTCATAACTCAGAGGCATCTCAAACTCTAGCAGAGTATCCCAGTTCATGTTAGACAGAGTACCTCACTGACTCTCTTCAAGAGACATCTGGACAGCTGCATGTGGACAGGGGCACAGACTGGACAGAGGCATAGTCACATTATTCAATTATGTAAGGTGGTCATAATGTGTCACTACTAAGTCAGAGGCACAATATTTCGTATCTATGCAGTACACATATTACCACTATGAGGGGTGGCAATAGCAATATTCATCAAGGACACCCTCACCTCATGGTTGGTGGCAACACACGATGCATTGTACACCATCCGGTGCAATTAACCATAGGCAAGACTGCTCTGAAGTTTGTAGCATGTTACAGGCCATCCTCTGAAACTCAGGTACCTCACAGAGCTTTCATGAAAACAGTGGCGGGGATACATGTACCTGCAAACACCATCACACTGGGTGATCCCAACTATACAAATATAGACTGGGATCAGTACTACAGCCACAACACTCTAGCCCACAGGTTCCTAGAGTTCATACATTCACATGCCATGGAAGAACTAGTCACCATCCCCACAAGAGGAGACAACATAGTAGATCTCATCATCACAAACATGGGCTCACAATGTTCAACACCAGAGGTATACCCATCATTGGTGAGATCAGATCATGACCTACTCTCAGTGGAAGTCCACATCCCACCTCCACCCCAGATAGAAAAGACCACAGTGCAGAACCTCTCAGAAGCCGACTACACACTTCTAATGACTGTTGTGGTCTCTTTCAAAGCCCCAAGCCAGCAGACACCATTACCCAAGCCACTGTATCACTTACAACTGCCTTCTACCAGCACCTTCAAGACTGCATGGATGAGGCAATCCCAAACAAAACACAGACTCGTTGTACCAGAGGCAAGCGTCCAGTGTGGTGGACCTCAGCCATAAACAAGCACTACAACACAAGGAAGGAGGTACTACAAGATAGGCGATATCCGTGGAAGGGTAGACACCCTGCTCAATATAGGTGAAACACTGAGTTCCCCATGAAATCATCCAAGGCGAATATTGGGAGTAAACCCACTAAGGGCTCACGGGACAACAATGAGGCCTTTTATAGATCGTTACACACCTGGGAGGAAACTCCCAGATATGCTCAGAATAGGCTCAGAATGCTGTAAATATCACTGAACCTACAGACATTGCCAACATACTGGCTGACAGGTTCAGTGCAGATTTCTCCACCCACCCCTCCAACACAACTGGAGAGATATGTATGAAAGAGGATTGTAGCCCCCCAAACATCTCAAATGCTCAGGTGGGAACTGCTCTATCCAAGGGAAAGGACGCAGCATCCATGGGACCAGATGGTGTCCCTGGTTTTGTGCTCCATGAACTCACTCAAGAATTAAACCCGCAGTCAGGGCAGCTGTATGATCTTAGCCTCAACTCAGGATATGTTCCCAAGGAGTGGCATATGTCAATGGTGGACCCACTTCACATGTGCCTCCACCGACCACGGAAACTACCATCCCATCAGCTTGACAAGCAGGGTCTGCTAAGCTATGGAGAAGATCATAATGGAAGTCATAGATGAGGACATAGGGGACTTGCAGACATTAGATCCAACCCAGTTAGGCTTTGTTGAGGGCAGATCATGCCTTTTAAACTTGGTTGACTGTTTCATAACAGACACCAAGGCCATTGACAAGGGCAAGGCACTCCACACAGCCTACCTTGACCTGGCAAAGGCTTTCAACACAATACCCCACTTGGGTATCATTGAAAACATCACTAGCTTAAATGTGAACCCATACATCACAGGATGGGTTGCAAACCGGCTACGTGACAGAACAGACAGGTTCAGACTTGCTGGTGCCATGTCACACTCCACAACTGTCACAAGTGGTGTCCCACAGGGCTCAGTCCTGGGCCCACTATTGCTCAGCATCTACTTTTCAGAAGTACAAGCAAACACAGCAGGATTATGGCTGACAAAGTTTGAAGATGACTGCAGACTGGGAACCATAGTTGGACACCCATCTGACACAGACATCCTTCAGAAGGGTGTCATAGTCACGGATAACTGGTGCCAGAGCCATGGCCTTACATTACACACTAAACAATGCATAGCCATACCCTTTGGGAAGAACAAGGTTACCACTAGTTCCCATGTAGGTGGCAATCCTCTAAGCACACAGGAGGTTATCAGGGACCTGGGCACCCAGGTTGAGAGTAACCTTTGTTTGACACTCACGTTGCCAGGGTAGTTAGGTAGAACTTCTACATTGCCCACCTCATCATGCAGGGATTCACATCTAGATCCAGGGAGGTCATTGTTCCCCTGTACTCTTCACTCATCGGACCATTGATTGAGTGCAATGCCCCATTCAGCATGTATATGACCCGACACCTATGGCAATTGGATGGGCCCACAAATTCCTCGACAGGAGGAGAAAGGGTCTCAAACATATTTCTTATGCTGCCCGACTGGAGGAATTCCAGCTTGATTCCGTGACTTACCGTCTGCTCAGAGGTGACCTGTGCCTGACATCCAAGGCCATGTCCAAACCTGAGTTAATGTACACGCTTCACCTCAAGACCTCTACATCCATCAGAACTACAGTGGCAGGAGATTTAAACCTCAACACAGATATTAATAGGATGTGCTGGAGGGACAGATTCTTCAACCAGAGAGTCCCTATGCTGTGGAACAACATCCTGGTACATGTGAGGCTGAGTACCTCACTGGCTTTGTTCAAGTGAGATCTTAATCAATGGATGGGAGATTGCAGGTATGCCCCAGGGATAACCTCAGTATCACTGCTTGTCAGAGGCACAGCAATATAATGGGCAAATTATCCGTCAGAGTGAAGGTGCGGCAGACTCCACGGAACTCTGGTCTAGGCTTATAAATGCCCTAGGGCAGATAGCCTAGTATGAACCTGTGAACCTGTGAACATAGGCCTGGGACAGTTGCTGCTATTAGGACAGTGGTCTGCAGCAAGCTATATAGTAGTAGTCAGTTTTAGCCATTGGTGTTTGACCATGGCTAATGCATGTTGCTTCTTGTTGTGGTAACAACAGGGGTGTGTGGTTATCCATGCCATTTATTGGTAGTCACCCTCATTTTGTATCTTGTTCCATGTTTTGCACATGTACATCACTGTATGAGGTGTGACCCTGGTAGTGTCAGGGTGCTGATGCGCTTTGACCCTGTTTTCTATTACAGCACTGATATGTGCATTCCCTATACTGTGTGCATTTACACTGCACACATCTTGCTGTTTATACCTTTGCCATTGGGTAGCATTACATCTAGGTTCCTATCCCTTGTGATAGCTATGAGGTGGGTTTGTGTTTTTGTGGTTTATGATTGGTGAGGGTGGATGTTAGTCATGGTCCTCAGGTGTGCATATGATACATGGTATTACATTACTTAACACATGGCATTCATGCCTCGGGTGGTGCTGCAGGGCTGCCTCTGTCGGATGCACATACTACACTCCCTGTACATTTGGAAGCAGGTTGTGTCATGTTAGGCATCCCTGTTACTGTATGAGTGAGTCAGAGTGGGTATCGGTCCCAGTGTTCCTACTGACCAAGCATATGTGCTATCGTTGCCTCTTTGCCAAGGCCAGGGCATACTGGGCACGCCTCCTTCTGCCTACTGGGACAAGGTCAGGTTGTTCCTCCTCCAAGTCACCCCTGCCTGTGGTGGCCTTGGCAATGGTGGGGGATGTTTGGCCCAGCCCTGTGCTGGTCCTGCTGCAGCTGTTTCCGCAGGATCATATTATGTAGCATAGCACATATCATGATCATTTGGGTACATGTAGTTGGTGTGTACTGCAAAGCTCCACCAGGCGTGTCCAGACACGGAACCGTGACTTGAGCAGCCCAAACACACGCTCTATGATATTACGTGTTTGTGCGTGTGCCTCATTATGGCGTTCCTGTTCGGTGTGTGTGCATTTCTGATGGGTGTCATCAGCCACGGCTCAAGTGCATAACCAGCATCCCCACTAGGTGTCCGTGTGGGAAGTCCCCATTGGCAAATGATTGGTACAGCTGCGTCAGATGCCAGATGTGGGAATCGTGGTAGCTACCAGGGCAGCCAGCACACACATTCATTATTATGCCCTGGGCATCACACACGACCTGGCAGTTGATGGAGGGTATCCCTTGCGGTTAATGTAGACTCTACCCGCTCACCGGCTGGTGCCTTGATGCGTATGTGCGTGCAGTCTATTGCACCCAGCACCTCAGGGTATCCCGCTATTTGCTGGAAGAGACGCATATTGCTGGACACAACCTCACGGTCACTAGGGACATATATATGATCACTGACATGTGGTGACATGGCATCCAGGAACTGGTGCAGTACCCTGGAGGCTGATGCCTGTGATATCCCCATCATATCGCCAGTTGGTCTCTGAAAGGTACCTGTTGCTAGTATTCTTAGGCCAACACATACCTTGGTTTCCACTGGGATGGGTTCCCCTCTGTTGGTTCTGTGTGTGAGGCGTGGCCTGCACAGCTCAACAATCTGCTGCAGGAGCTCTCTGTCCACTCTATAGCTCTACTATCTCCAGCTCATGTAACCCATGGTAGGTGACCCTAGGCCTGTATACTCTTCTCCTTCTCCTCACTCTGGGTTGTCTGTCAGCATCTGCATTATCACCACCCTCGGCAATTCGCCTATGTCTGATTATAACAGCTATGGCAGCCCCTAGCATTTCTGCTCTGAGTTCAGCTTTTTCAGGTTTCAACTCTGATAGCTTAGTTTCTGGCAGTATCTCTTGTGAGAAACAGCCTGCACTGCTCTTTGTTGTGTTTTAAGTGCTGGGTTGGGCTTCTAGTCTGCCTGTGTAATTGCCTGCTTCTAATTGTTTCCACCAATTAACTTTAGTAGTATCTTCTGGCAGTTTCCCTGTATTTTGGTTGTTTCCTATTTCCTCTCTGTTTCCTGAGGGGGAGCAATGTGCACACCGGCTTACACGCGCTCACAGTAACTTAAACGCGTGTACACATCCCTACACGGTGTTACACGCGCGCACACATCCTTACACGGTGTTAGCTAGGCTGATTCATGCTAAAACGCGCGCACACTGCCTTACACACGTGCACGCCCGCGCAAACCGTTGTAAACAGTTTGCAACACGCTCCCACTTGTTAAACCTGCCTTACACACGCGCACACGCGCGCATGAACGTATATCAAGAAACTTAGAGTGTAGGGATAGCGTATGCCCTCAATTTCTTGACATTCCCAGTGTTCTGTTGGGACACACCTCCCTCCCTGATGTCTGTCTGTCATCTCTTACCTTACATTGCCCTCCAATCTGGTACATTTCTTTCTATCCTTCCCCCCCCATGATGTCACCTACCTCTTACTCTGTTCCTCCCCCTTCTCTAACTCTTACACGACTCAGAAAGTGCTCATTACTTATGTGGCAGTGTGATTCAGTATTGTAAGCCTCATTTACATAGGATTGCCTAGTAATGCTTAGTTACATATCTTACACGGAGCTTCCCCTTGACAACCACTAAGCGGAGGCCATATTGTTTTGCTCTGCAAGTCCCTCCATTGACATTTCATGTAATACATAAATCCCACAATTGTGGGCTTATAAGCTTCGGTTTTCAGTTTTAGGTAGCGCACCCGTTTGCTGGTGTGCGCTACAGTTAAACACATAAATCCCGTGAAAAAAAAAAAGTTATATAACTTTTTTTGCAACACTTTCATGCCAATGGCCACATATTTGGCCATTGGCATGCTTATACAACAAATGCACCCTTTATTTGGAGCTGACATAGCTCCGTTTTTAATTTTGCAGAAATGTACTCAGTTGTCAGCTGAGTACATTTCTGCAGCTAACACGTCCGTTACACGGACTGGTTTGGGCTTCGTAGATCGCTCACATACCTCATTTGCATATCTTGGAGCTGCAAATGAGGTATTGAGCATTTCCATGCCCACTCCGTGTAAGAGACGTGTTAGCTGTCTCTTACACGGAGATTTGGGCTGTTGCTGAATCAGGAGGCTTACACGGAGGCTTACACTACTCTTGAACTCCGTGTAAGCCTTCCTGAATCTGGCCCTGTATCTTTACTATTAAAGGTCTAGCTCTAGGTTTGGCGCATACACATGATGTGCTCTTTCAATTAACAATTCCTGTTGTGGAATACCAGCCCAGTTGCTTATTTGTGCTTTCATAAAATTAATGGTCTGTTTCTTTCAGCTTCTAGGGTCTAGCAGAAAATCTTAGGTTTTCCCTACATGTTCTATCCTCTAATTCTATTATATTTTGAAACATCTCTTCTTGTGCAGTCTCATATTCAGCCAGCCACTTCTTCATTTCAACCTCTGAGTTTTGCAGTTTTATCACCTTAGCTGAATATCTGTTTAAAGCATCTTCCATTTTTTCCAGCCTTTTATTGAGTTGATATACTTTCCTCTAGGTTACTCGAAGTCATGTCTGGAGCTTGCACTGTGTTTTGCTGAACAGCTATAGTACTTTTCCCAGTCAGTGTTTTTCATTGCCTTTTGTAGCTGATTTTCCTTCAGGTCCTATGTATTTCCTTTTTCCTGGCATCCAGGCAGTACACTAGCCAGCTACTGAAATTTACCCAGAAATCTACATCCACTGGCTTTCTCTGCCAAGTTTCTGTTTTTACACTGGGAGATCTAGAATTATACTCTTATTCAATGTGCAACCATCTTGGAAGTCTCAAATCTAACAGGTTATCTTAAGATTTTTTTGATTATTACAAAGATGTCACTTAATTTTAATTAGACATTCATCATTTTTTCTAAGAAATTACATTTTATTTTATAAATCAAATGTTCTTAATGTTTTGAACAGTTTGTCATCAATAAGCTTTATCTAAAATAACAAATGTGTGATATAGTCTAGAAGTGCATGTTTAGTAAAACAATATATGATGACACATTTGGCCTTGCAGTAACACTGAGTTTCCATCTAAGACAAGTTATAGAGTACATATCTAAGCATGCACAGTTATGAAAGAAATTAGTAGACACACATTTCAACTCTACTGCGCAAACCACAAATAAATATTACTTATAGGTGATCTTAAATAGCCTTGTATAAAAGATGCATCCATTGATACTAGAATAGCTGCATTAAAATATCAGGTGCCACTACACATTATTTATTCTATATCTAATAGTCCTTGGTCTTGGAATTTGTACTATCACAAATAGAGGCTTTATAATCTTCCTGATATCTAAAGCAGAGACAGACAAAGAACAAGACTACAATTTCTGTACAAGAATTCAGTCTGAAGTTACAAAACTGTAAAGAATAATGAGTACACAATACAATTGTTGATAAACTAACTGTACCAACTTATCCTATGTCATGGAACATACAACTCTGATCACTCGAATGTATTAAACAAGTACTTTTTTAAAGTAATGTTGGAATTTGAAAACACATTTCTATTAAAATATGCATTTTGAAATCCTTTCAAATTCACATGCTCAGTTTTTTCCAAATTTGCCTCCTGTAGCACGGCTGTTTGCACACACTGCATTTCTTAATATAATTAAATATTCATTCCTTTTTATCCATACCTAATTATCAAAAGAAGCTGTGAACCAACCACCAGGAGCACTCAGCTAAAAGTTCTTATCATTCGAAAAGCTGGAACGAAAATATTCACCAAATGAAACAGCCAAAGATATTCCATAAACTCCACATAAAACTGTTATTCCTTCCTTGAAATAAAAAGATGCTACTTCGTCATAAAAACGAGCAATCTTTTATTGAGAACAAACAAGAATAAGCGCTTTCACGCGGTTAAAACCACGCTTCATCAGATTCCATTAGTACAGTGCATAAGCTTAAACTTTTATATGGTCAAAGGCGGGAAAAAACACTAATTAGTGTGCCAATTACTCAATAAATCAATCATTATGCATGTCGCTAGGCAACTGTTGTATCAAAAACATTGCAGCTTTAAAAACATCAGTATAAAAAAGCATAAATATATACATAGTCTTAAACTCACATATGTAGCTCAAAATGCAGAGTTCAAAGCCATCACATATTGCTATTCCAAATCATTTGTTTATAGACCATATTATTAGTCCCAATTAGAGAAGTGGTACACATGAACCTTGTATTAATGTACAAGGAACTATCCTCATGGATATTTTAAAATAAACCAGCACATTATACTTGGTAAATCCAAGCGATAACACATAGTAGTATGAACCACTCACACTTCTATATTTATTGCACTCCAGCCCACAGTCACTACCCAACTACTCAAGTAGAAACGGAGCCGTCCATCCGACTCTAACCAATCAATCATGTTCCCGAACACTCCCATATTAAAATACTGTAAAACATTCCAACATAAACATTTCAAAACAACAAGCACAAGCACGCAAAACCTCCATATTCAGCATGGCCAAACATAAAGAGTGCACTTACCAAAACGATCACATTCACTCATCAATGCCGTTCCATATCACAACGTCTGTTCCGAAGGGAACTGTGAATCAGGCTAAGAATACACCATCACATGCCTGAATGTCCAAACCCCGATCAAAATAATTCAAAAAGTATTGCAACAACATGCAACCGGAACTACCCTCACAAAGGAGGGCGTGTATGCAAACCATGCGTAAGCACGTAGGTGTAGAGTATGAGCTTTAAATCATACTATTTAAGAAAATCCCAGCTAGTTTTGTACTAAGCTTCAGTATATAAAGCATGGCCTGGCTGACACGAACATCAAGCCAGGAATCAAATCCAGGAACTGAATTCTGATCGGTGTGTGATCAAGCCAAGCAGTCATCGTCAACAACACCAATCGCTAATCAATACATAGCCAGAACAGCAATACTCATATACTCAATCAATAGGAATTACATTTCGTTCCACAGTAAATACAATACTTCCAGGCAAACACTATATATAAACCTGACACTCAAATATATATATGAATATAATATATACAATAGATAGATAAAAATAAAAAATAAGAAATAATAAAACTAACACTAATGTGCAATCCATAAAAAACTAATATAATCAAAAATCCATATATAACTGGACTAACATGAAGGCCCATCCTTTCAAGTTCCACCCGAATTTCATACCACAATGAACACAGAACCTTATAAACAGACATTATTAATGCATACAGAAAAGTTTCTATAAATACATATATATAAAGCATATGTAGACAGTGTATATGTTGAATTGTCCAAAATACATAATATAATATAACCTAACATACAAAACTAAAAAATAAAAATAAAAAATATATGTATAGATAATGATAAATGTATTCACTATATATACATCCTATGTATACTGTCATTATACTATGGCCACTCTATAAATTATTGAGTGCCTACTAATCAGTGTTCACTGAAAAATCAATCAGAAAAATCAATCAAAAGGCTGACACATGTCTACTTATTTGTATTCAAATCAAAAGTTCTTAAGATCACATATTATCAATTATAATAATCAGAGACACTGGTCTTAACTGTGTCTACATAAAACTTGAATACTAGGCTCAATTATACAACCTAATCTATAAATTCCAAGATAAACGATCCTGAAGTAATACCTATATAGAAAGGCAATAATGTATATTACATATTACAATTACACATGAATAAGCAGAATAACAGTGAACCTCCCTAAGGAACTATTAGAGAAAAAATAATATTAACATAAAAATGGATGATGTAAACTAAAAATATGAATGTATAGAAAACAACCCATAAAAATCTGAATGAAACCTAGTCTATGCTTAAACTCAAAACTGATAGTACAAATATATATATATTGTTTTCTATGAAAAACTGGAGGTTGATGTTAAAGACTATTAACGTGATAATAGTACTGGTTTCAGAGATATAGAACTATTGATGCCTGGTGCTAGATGGGCTCCTAGTTTCAGAATCCAGTGTAATTCAGTAGTAGCCAAATTATTTTCCTTATTACCTTCTCTATTACTTTCATTCACTATTTGTAGGACCCTGAATGTAAATGAATGTGATGGATACTCAATAACATGCTTTGCTAGTGCATTCGTCTCCACCCTCTTTCTGATGTCATATAGATGATTATAAATACGTTCATGTAGTTTTCTTTTAGTTAGACCTACATAAAACGATGCACATTTAATACAGGTGGCAAGGTATATGACATTATTAGAGTTGCAATTAGCAAAGAAATGTGGTGTGAAAGTATAATTCATTGTGGGATGCTTAAAGGCCTGTTCTTTTGTAATATATTTGCATCTGTTGCATCCATAGCAGGGAAAGTACCTTGCTTAAGTGAAATGGCCAAAGTTCCTTTCTGTCCTTCCATTGTAATGTATGTATCTGCACAAAGGATCCGTTTTAGGTTCTTACTATTCTTATAGAGGAACACTGGATTCTCACCTATGAGCCTGTTGGTTGTAGGATCTGTGATCAATATATGCCAATTATCACGAATGACCTGCTGTATTTTATTGATATCACTAGTATAGGTGATAACATATTTGATGAAATTCTTATGGGTAAAGTTGAATTTTTTGTAATTCCTAATCACATGAGTTGTTGGTATAGGTTCGTGGGGTTCCTTATGTAATATGTCCCCCAAAATTTCATACTTAATATGTCTTACCATTGCAGGATCATAGCCTCTGTTTATAAACAAATTTTCTAATACCAAAGCCTCTCTCACGATATCAACTTCTCTGCTACATAATCTCATAATTCTTAAGAATTGACTTTTAACTATTCCATAAAAAACGTGCCTAGGGTGCATGCTGTCAAAGGTCAGTAATGAATTACGCCATAATGGTTTCCTATATAGAGATGAAATGATACCCCCTTCTGCTGTGAAACTAAGCGTCACATCTAAAAAGTTGATCATAGTGGTGGATGACTCCAGGGTAAATCTTAAGAAACTAGTAGTAGTTTCTAGATGACTAAGAAAACCTTCAAAGGTAGAGATATTCCCTTCCCATATTATAATGATATCATCCACAAAACGCCTGTACAATTTAATATATCCAAATTTCTCATGAGGAAAAAGAAATTGCTTCTCCCACCACAGGACCACCAAGTTAGCATAGGTATTAGCACAGGGGGTGCCCATGGCCACCCCCCATTGCTGTAAATAGTACCTGTCACCAAACAAAAACACATTATTATGAAGGATAAGCTCAAGTAGTTGGCTTATCAAGATGTTCCTATCATTGCTAAATGAGGTCTCTTTACTCAAAAGATGTCGGATACTGTCCATTCCTTCAGTATTAGGTATTGATGTAAATAGGCTCTTGACATCCAAAGTAATAAATGTGTATTGCTTCCTCATATCTAACTTGATGTCCTTGATGGTATCTAAGAGGTCATATGTATCTCTTAATATGGTGGGATATTGGTTCACAATTGGTCTCAGCATGTCCTCCACAAATTTGGATATATGAGCTGTGACCCAGTTGTCACCTGATACTATAGGTCTATATGGTATTGGTGAGACCTCCTTATGTATCTTTGGGAGGCCCTTGATAATAGGTATAACAGGGAATTCTATGTATAGAAAATTGTAGACTTCTTGGCTGACCTGACGACATATGACTAAGTCATAGATGGTATCATGCACTCTATTTATAACTTGCACTACCTCCCTATGAGTAATGATCGTGTAAGTTTCTTCCTCAGAGAGTAAATCTGTCATACCTCTTAAGTATTCATCAGTATCTAGCACAACTATCCCTCCTCCTTTATCAGCCGGCTTTATTACTACCCTAGAATCTTGCTTAAGGTAGTTTAGATGGTGGAATTCAAGGGGGGTAAGGTTGAAATATCTCCCAGCCTTGTCATTATTATGAAACAGTCTATAATATTGATGCTCACATGCTTTTAAAAAGCATTCCACATGAGGCAGCATAGGAGGTGTGAATGTACTATTGGTCTTATAACTTATTTTACCTGGAATACCAACTCTATCTAGTTCTTCAGTCCTAAAAAATAACCTTAGACTTAGACTCCTGCAAAACATCCTCAGATCTATCAGAGTTTCTGCTAATTTAGCATTCACAGCTGGTATAAAATTGAGACCTCTATTCAGAACACTGATACTATGAGGATCCAGAGAAACACTAGAGAGATTAAACAAAATATCAAATGTCAATTTTTCTTTCGTCTGTTCAGAGGATATTGTTCCCCCGAGTTCTTTCTTTTTCGGGAGTCTCTGCTGCGAGATCTTCCTCTGTTGTAATGGTTCACCTGCTTCTTTAGGTACGGTAAAAAAGCCCCAGTAGAAGAAGTCATTGTGGTAGTACTCTTCGGGATCGTGCCCGTTGAATGTGTAATGGGGCGAACGTTTAAGGCTTCTTGATTGGGAGGGGGTGTATCGGTCAGTTCTACAGCTAATGGGACATTGTGAGCTGTAGTTGAGGAACCCTCTTCCTCATGTGTGTGATAAGAAGGTAAAGAATGCGCAGGCTGTACAACCCGAGCATAGCTGGAACTAGAGGAAGTGGGCCTGTCCAAGTTCCCATCAACAGCTGCACTGTTTGCACTCTGTGTGGCTTGATGTCGTGGCCAAATAAAGACCTGGCCCCTTTTAAAATCATTGAAATCCCTGGTCAATTTCTTTTGTTTGGTGGTTTTCAATCTGTCACTGAACTGATTAATCTGTGAAAGTATATGTTTGATTTTATCATTACAGAAGCTAGAAGTAAAGCGTTCAGTCAGCTGTTTATAAAGACTATCAGTCTTATCCCTTAGCTCCTTCTCTAAGGGTAGAAAATAGTCTATCAGTAGTTTGGCATAGCTGAACCCAAGTTCAATATTTAAATCTTGCCAACGTTTTAACAGTTGTGGATGTGAGTCCCCATATGTGGGCATACAAAATATTCTCATGCCCCTGGGGACTATTTTGAAATGTAAACATGCTTCCAAATGAAGCCGTTGCCAAACATACTTTTGCAACTGATAAAGATTATCTTCAAACGTTTTCAACATTGGAAAGAATTCTGTAAGGTTCTCACCATTTACTTGAGGCTGTACAACATTCAAATCTTTCATGAGGTCCAGAGACAATAAAGGGTTGTCGTTGGAATGCAATAAACTTCTCCACGCAGACACTGTATCCCTCGACTCCGGTTCAGAGTAAACAGCTGATTCCATGGTGTACGGAGTGTATCGGCCAAAAAGGAGCAACAAAAATGATGTGAGAAGCCGGTAAAACTCGTTAGATGGTTCACTCACCAAAACGAAAACACAATTATCAAAAGAAGCTGTGAACCAACCACCAGGAGCACTCAGCTAAAAGTTCTTATCATTCGAAAAGCTGGAACGAAAATATTCACCAAATGAAACAGCCAAAGATATTC
Organism: Protopterus annectens; assembly: GCF_019279795.1. Taxonomy (NCBI): domain Eukaryota; kingdom Metazoa; phylum Chordata; order Ceratodontiformes; family Protopteridae; genus Protopterus; species Protopterus annectens. Next base: position 900,293,993 of record NC_056731.1, read on the forward strand.
CATAAACTCCACATAAAACTGTTATTCCTTCCTTGAAATAAAAAGATGCTACTTCGTCATAAAAACGAGCAATCTTTTATTGAGAACAAACAAGAATAAGCGCTTTCACGCGGTTAAAACCACGCTTCATCAGATTCCATTAGTACAGTGCATAAGCTTAAACTTTTATATGGTCAAAGGCGGGAAAAAACACTAATTAGTGTGCCAATTACTCAATAAATCAATCATTATGCATGTCGCTAGGCAACTGTTGTATCAAAAACATTGCAGCTTTAAAAACATCAGTATAAAAAAGCATAAATATATACATAGTCTTAAACTCACATATGTAGCTCAAAATGCAGAGTTCAAAGCCATCACATATTGCTATTCCAAATCATTTGTTTATAGACCATATTATTAGTCCCAATTAGAGAAGTGGTACACATGAACCTTGTATTAATGTACAAGGAACTATCCTCATGGATATTTTAAAATAAACCAGCACATTATACTTGGTAAATCCAAGCGATAACACATAGTAGTATGAACCACTCACACTTCTATATTTATTGCACTCCAGCCCACAGTCACTACCCAACTACTCAAGTAGAAACGGAGCCGTCCATCCGACTCTAACCAATCAATCATGTTCCCGAACACTCCCATATTAAAATACTGTAAAACATTCCAACATAAACATTTCAAAACAACAAGCACAACCACGCAAAACCTCCATATTCAGCATGGCCAAACATAAAGAGTGCACTTACCAAAACGATCACATTCACTCATCAATGCCGTTCCATATCACAACGTCTGTTCTGAAGGGAACTGTGAATCAGGCTAAGAATACACCATCACATGCCTGAATGTCCAAACCCCGATCAAAATAATTCAAAAAGTATTGCAACAACATGCAACCGGAACTACCCTCACAAAGGAGGGCGTGTATGCAAACCATGCGTAAGCACGTAGGTGTAGAGTATGAGCTTTAAATCATACTATTTAAGAAAATCCCAGCTAGTTTTGTACTAAGCTTCAGTATATAAAGCATGGCCTGGCTGACACGAACATCAAGCCAGGAATCAAATCCAGGAACTGAATTCTGATCGGTGTGTGATCAAGCCAAGCAGTCATCGTCAACAACACCAATCGCTAATCAATACATAGCCAGAACAGCAATACTCATATACTCAATCAATAGGAATTACATTTCGTTCCACAGTGAATACAATACTTCCAGGCAAACACTATATATAAACCTGACACTCAAATATATATATGAATATAATATATACAATAGATAGATAAAAAATAAAAAGTAAGAAATAATAAAACTAACACTAATGTGCAATCCATAAAAAACTAATATAATCAAAAATCCATATATAACTGGACTAACATGAAGGCCCATCCTTTCAAGTTCCACCCGAATTTCATACCACAATGAACACAGAACCTTATAAACAGACATTATTAATGCATACAGAAAAGTTTCTATAAATACATATATATAAAGCATATGTAGACAGTGTATATGTTGAATTGTCCAAAATACATAATATAATATAACCTAACATACAAAACTAAAAAATAAAAATAAAAAATATATGTATAGATAATGATAAATGTATTCACTATATATACATCTTATGTATACTGTCATTATACTATGGCCACTCTATAAATTATTGAGTGCCTACTAATCAGTGTTCACTGAAAAATCAATCAGAAAAATCAATCAAAAGGCTGACACATGTCTACTTATTTGTATTCAAATCAAAAGTTCTTAAGATCACATATTATCAATTATAATAATCAGAGACACTGGTCTTAACTGTGTCTACATAAAACTTGAATACTAGGCTCAATTATACAACCTAATCTATAAATTCCAAGATAAACGATCCTGAAGTAATACCTATATAGAAAGGCAATAATGTATATTACATATTACAATTACACATGAATAAGCAGAATAACAGTGAACCTCCCTAAGGAACTATTAGAGAAAAGTAATATTAACATAAAAATGGATGATGTAAACTAAAAATATGAATGTATAGAAAACAACCCATAAAAATCTGAATGAAACCTAGTCTATGCTTAAACTCAAAACTGATAGTACAAATATATATATATTGTTTTCTATGAAAAACTGGAGGTTGATGTTAAAGACTATTAACGTGATAATAGTACTGGTTTCAGAGATATAGAACTATTGATGCCTGGTGCTAGATGGGCTCCTAGTTTCAGAATCCAGTGTAATTCAGTAGTAGCCAAATTATTTTCCTTATTACCTTCTCTATTACTTTCATTCACTATTTGTAGGACCCTGAATGTAAATGAATGTGATGGATACTCAATAACATGCTTTGCTAGTGCATTCGTCTCCACCCTCTTTCTGATGTCATATAGATGATTATAAATACGTTCATGTAGTTTTCTTTTAGTTAGACCTACATAAAACGATGCACATTTAATACAGGTGGCAAGGTATATGACATTATTAGAGTTGCAATTAGCAAAGAAATGTGGTGTGAAAGTATAATTCATTGTGGGATGCTTAAAGGCCTGTTCTTTTGTAATATATTTGCATCTGTTGCATCCATAGCAGGGAAAAGTACCTTGCTTAAGTGAAATGGCCAAAGTTCCTTTCTGTCCTTCCATTGTAATGTATGTATCTGCACAAAGGATCCGTTTTAGGTTCTTACTATTCTTATAGAGGAACACTGGATTCTCACCTATGAGCCTGTTGGTTGTAGGATCTGTGATCAATATATGCCAATTATCACGAATGACCTGCTGTATTTTATTGATATCACTAGTATAGGTGATAACATATTTGATGAAATTCTTATGGGTAAAGTTGAATTTTTTGTAATTCCTAATCACATGAGTTGTTGGTATAGGTTCGTGGGGTTCCTTATGTAATATGTCCCCCAAAATTTCATACTTAATATGTCTTACCATTGCAGGATCATAGCCTCTGTTTATAAACAAATTTTCTAATACCAAAGCCTCTCTTTGTCCATACCTGTAAGACCATTCACATTCCAAGATCATATGGAAAGGGTTGACATTATGTTAAGCAGTTATTATTCCCACATATTATAAAGGATAACTTTTTTAAATGTCTATTTCCAGTTTTGTGATACATGCACCCACTAATGTTTGGCAGATTCATCTTTTATGCAGCTTTTTCTTGTCATCTTCATTTCAAGCAACGTCACATTATACAACACATTTTGTTTTAATGAAAACTCTCAAAAATAATTCCCCCAAAACCTGTTAACAATAGAAACACCCAAAACTATGTACATCTTCAAATAATTAAGTTTAACCTACCTAATAAGAACAACTGTCTCATGCACTTGGGCTCCAAACCTGTTATTTTACATTAGGAAGGTTTGTGGTCTACACTCTTGCAGCAAGAGAGGATGGCCTACACTCTTTTGTGCTGGGAGTTGCTGGCTGAAAGCTTATTGTGTCTGTTATTTTAAAAGTGTCTTAGTTCTTTTAATCTGTGTAGATGCCAATCTCTCACAGTGTAAACTTCTCTTAAGATACCCTTACTGTCTAGACATATTTTTTTAACTAGTAGAGGATCTAATTTACACATAGCTGAGTGTTGTTCATCAACTTCCTTGTCTTACTGACATATTCAATATTTAAATTTACCTCATTCCTCCCTAGTAGATCAGTAGTCAGAGATATGCACTTCCTGACTCTCTCTCTCTCTCTCTGTGGCCACTTTGGTTGAGATTGGTAATCTGAGGCATTGTTGCAACTATCTCATGTACACTGCTGGCCCAATTATTCTTAATAAAACAGATAAAGTATGCAAGAGGTGTAAATGCACTTTAATGCTGGAAGCAAAACTCTCTCATACAACCAAAACTAATCCTATAGAGGTTGTCAGTAACACTTTCACCATGCCTATTGCACAGTGTAAATACCCTACACATAAACCACAAATGAAAAAAGGAAAGGCACTCAAAAAATAAACCAAGAAACAATTAATATTAATTGTTTTTTACCCTACACATAAAACTACTTATGCTGAGGCACTTACCACCCTAAAACACTAAGACCTCCTGCATGGTACAGTCAAAAAATGGGTCCTCAACCATCATGTAAACACTCCATTAAAACACCATGCACAGCTACACATAGTAACACTGTATCCAGTTCCTCTACTGCCAAGCCCTTAAGGCAAATAAGTGCACAGCCAAATGTCATGGTCAGTGGTGATTCTATACTGAGACACACCAATGTCCCCCTAACTAAAGTGAGTAATGAGAGAGTAATGGTTAGCTTCCTTTCCAGGGTTAGGATCTATCAAGTCACACAGGTACTCAGGTCATCGAACCATAGGTAGCAGTATGACTGTCACAGTCCATGTGGGTGTTAATGATCTGAGATACACTTCCCTTTACTATATGATCATGCTTGCTGATTGTGTATCTTAAGCAGGTATGAGCTTAGCACTGAACAGCATAGTACCTTCTCAAAGGATGACATCACATTACTATCAGAAAATTATTGAGTTTAACAATTGGTTTAGCTTCTAGTTTTAATCCAAGGGGTACAATATTTGATGGCTTGGGAGAAGATGGTTGACCACACTGCTTTGCCAGGGATGGTCTGCACTTATTCCCTCTAAGCTTTTGTATCTTGGTACCGTGGCAAAACACCTTTTCCACCCCACAGTGCCTTTTTTAGGCAATGACAAACTGGTTAATGTCCTGACTTAAACGAACCTATGAAGGAATAGCTGAAGGTGGCACTGCTGAATGGTAGAAGTCTTAATAAGAAACTCCACCCCTTGAAAGCCTTCTTCTCCCTGGAGATTGTAGACATCTGTGTAGAAATGGGGACATTGTTTAAAGTCATGGAGAGTACTCCAGTAATGCAAGGTTATAATGCCTTTCACACCATTAGACCAGCTGTTGCACAGGAGGGAACTAAAGGTGGAGGAGTCTCAGTCTGTATTAAAACCAACCTGACATCCAGACTAAAGTGCATGACCCACTGGATCTCAAACATGTGCAACTCACCACAAACAAGGCCTTTTACGATATCCTTGTATTCAATAGGTTCCCCTCCATCTCTCAGGAAAACCATACTACATATCTCAATGTTCTAGAGTCCCTTACTGTTCAGCCCAATATGATCTTCATGGAGGATCTCAACTACCCCACTATAGATTGTGGATCCTACAACACTTCTAATACACAAGGCCAGCAATTCCTAAACTTTGTTAATATCAGCATCCTGGAACAGTTGGTCTATTTTCCTACTGGAGTACAAACATCCTTGATTTTGTACTCAAGAACATGAGGGGGAATGTAATGTTGCTGTTCATCAGATTTGACCATAAGGCAGTATTGCTTGAAATAAAAATTAAATCTGGGGATGCATTGAAACCAAAAACCTATAGAAACTATTTGAAGGCTAACCTTTCTCTACTAAATGACACTTTGGCAATTTTCCAAGCACCCCAAAATCATAGCATATGCTGAACTACTTATAAAAATCTTTCTACAGCCACACTGATAGCTGTATTAAGTGAGTTGTGCCCACTCATATTAAGAATAAATCAAACTCAAAAGACAAGCTGCCCTGGTGGAATCACAGTACCAATCGGTTATACAACAAAAGAAAAAAAAATCTTGGCCAACCGTAACAGGAAGAAAGCCATACATACTAAAATCCCCTGACCAATCTAAACAGGCAGCTAAGAGGATTAATTAATAATTCAAAGGCTAAATATGAAGAAAAAATAGCTTCTCAGGCAAAGGACAGCCACAAAGCTTTCTACAGCTATGTTCATAATCTCAGGGGAAATATGCAACAATGAGTAGAACTTATTGTACATGGCATCACACACTGAACCGGAAGCCATTGCCAACCTTTTGGCTGACAGGATTAGCAGCTCAAATTTCTCCTCTACTCCCCGCAATAGTCCAAAGGAAATACCATATCCCAAATTCCCCCCACCACTACTAGGGAATAGGTGAGTAATACAATTTCCAAGGCCAAAACACTGCATCGATGAGCACTCATAACATCCTGGGATGCTTAATAAATTGCATGAAACAATCTCTCTGGTCTACTTGAATCAGTTTTAAATGACAGTAAGGTTTGGTACCAAGGAATGGAAGATGGCTACAGTCATTCCCCTACACAAAGGAGGTCCAAATACTGATCCGGGTAATTATAGGCCCATAAGTCTGAGCAGCTTCATATGTAAGGCCATGGAAAGAATCATCATCATGGACATGATAAATGAGGACACAAGTTACCTGAAAATGGACCCATCACAGTTTGGTATTGTTAAAGGAAGGTCATGCCTATTAAATCTTGTACTTCTTTTTTGGGAGGGTCACCAAAACACTGGATGAAGGCAAGACTGTGCAAACAGCTTACCTTGATTTGGCCAAGGCTTTTGATACAATACCTCATTCAGGCATTATAGACAAGCTCACTTATTTAGGTATAAACTCTTTATCACCTGCTGGATAGCCAATTGGCTCACTCATATGACCAAGGAGGTCAAAATAGGTTAGGCCACCTCCACCAAGAGGCCAGTCACTAATCGAGTCCTCCAGGGCTCTGTACTGGGCCTGCTCCTTTTTAGCATCTATTTCTCTGAAATAGAAGCAAATGCTGAAAGTTCATGGCTGACTAATTTTGCAGATGATTGCAAGCTTGAAGTTAGCAGACACTAGTATTGTTCAAGAAGTCCCATCTCTGACTAACAAATAATGCCAAAGCCATGGTCTTAAACTCAATGCTAAGAAATGCATAATTGTACCCTTTGGGAAGTCAACTATCCCAGCTAATTACCATGTTGATAATACACCCCTAAGAGTCCCAAGAACTTGAGAACTTGAGAAAGCCCAGTACCACTGGGTGAAAGCGCTTGTTTGTATTCTGTTGGTTCTGCATTAAAGAAGATTTTCGCATACAACGACGTTGGTGGATTCCACTTTCTATTTTTTGGGATTACTGGTTTTTGAAAGCCAAAATCTTTACCAAATCTCCACCACTTTAGTTTGGTACAATTTGTTCTTCAATTTGTGGTGTCCTGGAAGTGTTTGTTTGCCTTAAACTCTTGTTTTTTTTTTTTCTTGGTCTTTGTCGGAGTTCTTTTTCCAACTGGTACAGCTGGCAATTTGAAAATTGAACAAAGATCCAAGGCAAGACAGGCAAGGATAGTCCCTGCTTCACGTTTTGATTACCGAGGCATTACTGTAAATTTCAACTCCATTATAGTGCTTCTAGAAAGCTTACACCTAGACTTTATTTTTTCAGCAATGAACCCCAGTAATTTTCAGCAAGTTAGATACTGAGATAGTTTGAGCAGCAAAAACAAAACCACCATCTGGGACAGCTCCACTACATACAAGAATAAAGCTCTGTGACCCAAGTGACAAAACTGAGTATAGCCTTGAGCACCTTCTGGGGCTGGCAGGTAGAAGGAAGGAGAGATGCACCTCTGTTGACATGCATCTCTTTCAGTGGAAGGGTGTGGTGGCACATACCCAGGATTCTTTTTACTACAGCAGTCTCAGGTGGGAACTAGAAATGAGAAGGAAGTGGTGGGGGTGCAGGGCAGTACTGAGGGATTATGTTGTTTGCAGAACCAAATGACATGTCCTCACTAACATCTAGTGCATGTCAGACTAAGACGTAGGTTGCTGGGGCAAGTGAAGTGGAGTTGGGTACTACATTAAAAAAAAAAAAAAAATTAAAAACTGCCCTCATTGACAACACCACTTCTACTGTCTGCTTAGTTCTTGCCCTAAGAAGAATGTGCTGCCACGATCTTATCTCTTGGGGAACAAAATATAACTATAAAGTCAGCTGGGGAGGTGGCTTGACTGTCACAAGAGGAAGAGAAAAATGATAAACAAAAAATGAATCCTTAACTGTGACTGTGGCTGTGGCTGTCAGCATACCAATTAACTGTAACTGAGTGCAAGAGATGCCAGCATGGCTCCCACAGGTATGAGGGCAATAACAATCTTTTACTAGATGCAGAACAGCAGGACATCCCACAACAATGAAGGGGTCCAGAAACAAGATAGCCAAAGAATAAAAAAGTAAAGCCTAATTAACTCACTTAATAGTTTTCTAAAAGAAACACTACACAAACTGATGTTACTTTTCACCTTCTCTTTTGAAACATCTGAAACAACCACTTTTACTCTTTTTCTCATTGCCACTTTTCAAAATGGATAGTTTCCACTTAGAACAGCAGCAAGACTTACCTTTCAGAACTAGGTATGAAGGTTTTTTTCTTGCGTCTTCCACTATCTAAAACCTGGATCCCACTGCTAAATGTCACAATACAAATGTCTACTGGTTTAATATGTGAAATAAAAAAGCTGATGATAAAGTCAACCAAAACAAAACAAGATTTTTTTCTTGCCACTTGCAACTACACCATACTTTCACTCCAGTGTCCCACAATCCAGAGAAAAGGGAATGTTTTTATGTTTTTTTTACAACTTATTCTTACATTAAAGTATAGTTTTTGTTGGTTTTCTAGTCCAAGTGTAAACTTGCTGAAGGCAATAGTGGTTATTTGGTGACAAGGAATAATCGGTTGCTGTCCTGAGGGGTACACATTATTATCTGGAGTGGTAACCACTTTCTTCTTGGTTCTTTCACTCAGTGCTGAGAGCCTATTATTGTGCTTTGCAGGAGAGACAGAGCTGAAGCACATGTACTAAGTGAGGTTTGGCTGGAGTTTTCAAGCTTAAATTCCACAAAATATCCAGAGAAGTTCACTAAATTACTATACTTAGTATTTTAACTGAATATTATAACTTTTTTCACTCGTTTTGGTTAAACTTGTTGGCCTTTTGTCTGAATAGTCACCTGGTTAATTAAAGTATATAACTGCAGACCATTCTAGTTTTGCATTTGTACCACTTCTTTTTGCACTAAGCTGCAGCCTAGATAAAATGACCAGTATTATGTATTTGTTTGTCAGCTGGTTGGTTGTGTAGCTAAAAGATCCTCCAATATGTTACATTGAGTGTTCTTTATAAATTCACAGGATAGCAGCTCCATCTCCCTAATAAAAGTGTTTTTCCTGTGACTTTCCACAGTTTTTACTACTTTTGAAAAGTAGAGTTTTTGGTTGTTTTTTTAGTCTAAGTGCAAACTTGCTGAGGGCAGTAGTGATTATTTGGTGAAAGGGAGTAATTTACTGCTGTTCTGTGAGGTAGTCATTACTGACTGGAGCTCTAGCTTCTTTCTCATTTATTAATTATGTAGGTACCATAACTTGGTATCTGTGTTGTCTTCTTTCATTCCTCCTCATGAATGGTTTATGGATCTATGCTCGGATCAGACTTGGCCATGTATTTTCAGACTAGGATCCAAGTCTTGAGCTCCTCCCACTACCCATAATGCCCTGCACTCTGACCAACTTCCTCAGATAGAGTTTGCTGTCCAAAGATAACAGAGAGCAAAGGATAGAAAATGTTTTAAAAATATACTGTATAAATATATACACACACACACACACACACATATATATATATATATATATATATATATATATATATATATATATATATATATATAAATATATACGTTTCCCTGACAAGAGGCTCAATAAACCCAGGAACCACCATTCCCAAACATAATTCTCTCCAGATCTTCTTAGAGTGCCAGGAAGAGGGATGGCTGTATAGGAAAGTGAGGAGGAATGAAAGAAGACAATACAGACATCAAGTTATGGTAAGTATGTAACTAATAAATCTGATGTTGTCTCTTTCATTCCTCCTCACGAATGGGTAGAGTCCCCATCTATACAACTCCTGGGTTTCAAGGAAGGATATGCAAGAGCACATCTGAACTGAATGAAGCCTTGCTCTGGGGTGTGAGCCTTAGACCAAGTGGCTTCAGCACAGACATCATCTAACGAGGCCCTGGAAGAAAAGTCAGATGAGGTGGACATAGACCTGGTGGAGTGGGCCTTAGGAGTGCGAGGTAGTTGCAAACCATTTTTGTCATAAATGAAGGAGATGCAGTCTGTAATCCATTTGATGAGAGTAATCTTTGAAACTGCTTGACCCAGGCAGAGAAGGAAACAAATAACTGATCTGATTTCTGAAAGAGCTTGGTCCTGTGCAAGTAAAAACATAACTATCTGTGAACATCCAATGAATGTAACATTCTCCATCACTGGAGAAATTAGGGAAGAAGACTGGTAGTTGGACAGTCTGGTTAAGATTGGCATCTGTAGCTACCTTGGGCATAGAGGAAGGGTTTGTATGAAGGGAGAGACATTCCTTGTGGAAAATTATGTAAGCTGGCTTAGAGAATAATACCTGAATTTCTGATATTCTGTTAGCTGAGGTGATGGGAACAAGGAGAACTGTCTTCCATGAAAGAAACTTTAGGTCACAGTCACCCACTGATTCATAGGGTTTCTGAGTTATGCACTGCAAAACCACAGTGAGATCCCATGGTGGAGAGGGGTCCTTTACTGGAGGCCTGAGGAGAAAGACCCCTTTCAAAAAGGCCTTGCATAGTTTGGAAGCTGAAGGGCAGTTGAGAATGTTGCCAGAATGAAAATTAGAGATAGCCGCTAACTGGAATTTGATGGTGTAGAAACTAACTCGGTCTTTGAAAAGAGATGCAAGGAAATGCAGAACATTAGAAATAGGTGCCGAAAAGGTATCAATGTTTTCTTTAGAAGTCCAGAGTACTGTCAACTTTCTTAGTAGCTGTTTTTTGAGAAGCCAAAATAATATCTAGGACTGGGGAAGCAAGCCTGGACCTTCAAATGATCACTGGAAGTGCAGAAAACAAGTGGTCAATTTGAGGGACATCAGGTTGGGGTGATAACCCTCTTTGGGATGAGAAAGGAGATCCTGTTTGTGTTCCAAAATCCATAGCAGTTACTCCAGGTGAGACCAGAGGAAGGGCAGCCAAATCTGATGAGGCCAAAAGGGAGCAATGAGGATTACTAAGGACTTCAAATGCTTTGCTATCTGAAAAAATTTGGGGATCAAAGGAAGACATAGCCCATTTCCAAACCCTCATGGCCTCTCAGCACAGTGGATAAGAGCAGGTTCCTCCATGCTTGTTGATGTACCACACGACTGACATGTTGTCTGTATGGACTGCAATTGTTCCTACAAGGAGAACATCCTGAAAGGTTTGCAACGAGGACAGCTCTCATCTCCAGAACACTAATATGCAATCTGGTCTCTATGGGCATCCACTTGCCTTGGATCATCCTCCCCTTGTAATGCCCCCCACCCCAAATGGGAAGCATCCATGGTCACCATGGCAGAGGCAGGGTGGGAGACAGAAAGGTCTGCCTCATGTCAGGTCATCTGACAGGAGCCACCACTGAAGATGCCTTCTGCAAACAGGAGTTAGCTTGACAGGATCAGAGGGGCTGGAAGAGTACAGACCACTGAGCAGGTAGTCCATTGAAGGACTCGCATAAAATATCTTGTAAGAGGAACTAGTGGAATGGCAGCCACCACAGAATCTAGATCTTGGAGGATAAGCCTTGCTGGGGGAAGCTAGACTCAATATTGTTTGTACCTGATCTCTCAAGGTTTGGATGCAATGAGGGGGAAGAATGGCAATCTGAGTGACTGTGTCCAAGGTAGTTCCAATGAACTCAAGTTTGCACAGGGGAAAGATTGGACTTCGCCAGATTTATAATCTCCAGATGGTTGGCAAGGTTGAAGAAGTAATCTCTGACCTGTATTAGCTGATGCCTGGTTGGGGCAGTAAAGAGCCAGTCATACAAGTAAGAGAACACCCAGAATCCCTGCACTCTGAGGTGAGCTGCTACTGCCATACCTTCAAAAGGGCAGAGCCCTGAACTGAAAATGACTGGCTCCCAGCTGGAAGTGCAGATGACTACTGGAACACCTGTCTATTTTGATGTGATAGTATGCATCCTTTAAGTCTACAGAGCACATCATATAGTCTTTCTGCAGCAGTGGAAGAAGGGACTGAATTGTCACCATTTGGAACTTTGCTTGCTTTACAAGCAAATTTAACTTGCTTAGATCCAGTATGGATCTCAGGTCCACTGTTTTCTTTGGCACTAAAAAGAAGTGAAAGTAAGTTCCAAATCCTCTTTGTGTGATTGGGACCTCTTGAATGACTCTTTTGCAGCGGGCTTAGAATTTCTGCTACTGCAAACTCCCTGACTGGTTGGAACATCAGGGAGTCTCTTTGACCTCTCCAGAGGAGAATTTTAGAAGGGAATAGTGTAGCTTCTGGATATAATCTCTAACGCCCACTTGTTTTATATTATATCTGTACGGCGGTAGGGTGTAGTGAGAACCAACCCCTGACTGCCTCCAGAGATGAGCAGTCGGGCAGTGCTTCAGGAGTGTTGAAAGGGCCTATCAGAGAAAGGTTCCCTGAAGGCCTGACTCTGTGGACCCCTTCTGCTTCTAGGGTGGTGTCTCCCACTGAAACTTCTTCCTCTGCCCCTAGAAGAAGAATCACCATGCTGATCTTGAGAAGACCCCTGGGATTTACAGAACCAGGTTTTTCCAACCACTCACTGATTTCTGGAAAAGGTGCACTGTGGAGTGGAGCACTTGAACCTGACAGCAGACAAAGTCTTCCCCTCTTGTTTGCTGTGGGCTAGGGTCTTTTTGACCGATTGACTGAAGAGTGAGGATTCATTTAAGGGGGTGTTAACACAGGATACCTTTAAAGGGCTCCGCAACATCACAAAGTCTCATCTAGGCATGTCTCCGAATAGCAATGCTTCAGCTGGCTGCCCAAGAGGCACCTTCCATGGAATGGAAAATTAGCCTTATGGATGAGTTGGACAAGGATGAAAAAGTAGCCAGTCAGGGGAAGACTTTTTTGGAGTCCTCTGGCAACATGGTCACTGCCAGAGAGTCCAAAAGCTCTTTCACCATGTCCCTCAGTAAATGGGTAAAGTGTGCCAGGTAGTTCAATGCCCTCAGCAAAAAAGTGGCCGAGGTAAATGTGCTTTCCATAGCTATCGCTCTAGACTCACTGTTGGGCAGATGGACAGTGCAGCACTTCTCTGATAGCTACTTTATGCCACAACCATGGCATGCGCTGGAATACTTTTACTCCAATAAGGTCTGTCTTTGGGGGACAAAAATTTATCAGGTCACTTGGGGTTCAGTTTGACTGAGTCCAGCTCCTTTCAGGTCCGGCTGGACACCAAGTCCACTAACTCATCCACCAGGAGAACCACTCAGGATGTTGATGGGCCTGTCATGAAGGCCTCCAAAAATATAGACTCCTCAGAGGAGGGAGTTTGCGCTGACTAAGCACCACTCTGCTGCAGAATTTCTAAAATATCTCCGAAGGAGATGTCTTCTAGTGGTGATCTGGGGGATCCTTCCCCTTCATCAGAGTCCGTATCCTTGGTGACTGACTCCAACAGGGAGTCAATGTGCCTCCTTTTGCATATCCTCTTACGAGGGATCTTTGCTGTGGGGTGCTTAGGGAAGGTTTCGGAAAAGGCAGGGGTTCCCTGTGGGGAAAGAGTTTGGAGGCCAGGATGGCTAGGCTGACTTGGGACAGGAAAGACAGGCTCAAGTCTCTTGTCCAAAGGGAGTTGATGGGATGGATCACAGCTCAAAGGGACCGGATCCCTGTGGGAAGAGAAAGTCCTTTCTACCAACTGGAATCCCAAAGGACACAGAGAATCCCTCCCAATTCCACTGGAGCTGAGGCTACAGAACAGGGGTTAGAATTCCCAAGCCCTGGGTCCCTGGTAGAATTGGACTGGAACTATCCAGCCCCAAAGTGCTAAGGGAAAGAGACAACTCTGACAATATAGGAGCTGATCCCCTCCCCCAGATTCGACAGGGACCTCGCAGATCTGAGACCTGCTGTGATCAGATGACAATGGAACGGAGGAAGTCAAGGCAACAGTCAGAGTGGAGGAAGGCAGGCTCCATACACTCGAGCCCCGGAACCCTTGATTGGCCATGACCCTGTGACTCTAAAGCTGAAGGATGGATCAGAGAAGGAGACTAGACTTGTAAGGGGAGACTTGAAGAACCCATGGGGGATGGAGCCAAGAAGACCCCCAGCTAGATCAGAGTCTTGATGATCTTCCTGATCATCCTGTCCATGTCGGCCTCTGAAAGACTCCTAGAAGACCTGGAGGAAGCCATGGAGAGGGGTGTGGAGTGCCTGGAGGAAGTCTGCTGTAGACCACAGAGTGAGGCCAACTCAAACACCAGCACTGGTGTAGGGCCCTTTACTGTAAGATCTGAAGTCTTAGGATCTGAAGAGGAGGGGCAGCAGTATCAGGACAAATTACAGTTCTGTACACTTACCATAAAAAGAAGTTATGTACTCACCATAATGTTCCATCTGAGTAGTTCTACTTCATTTGTCTTCAACCTGTGGGTCCTTGGATCCATATCGGATCCAACATGGCCACATTTTCTAGCTATGGCTCCAAGCTCCATGCTCCTCCTCCTACACATAATGCTCCCAGTTTCCCTTCTCCCTTCAGATTGAGTTTGCTGCCCAACATATAACAATTACCCGACCACACAAAAATCCTTCAAGAAAAAAATACCACAAGACCCCTCAAAAGTCCTGGCATAAGCAAGGATCTCAACAGAAAAAGTCCAGAACAAGGGACATATAGCATCCTGAAGGATAAGGTCGGGGGAATGGTTGAAGACAAATGAAGTAGAACTACTCAAATGGAATGTTATGGTGCATACATAACTTCTTTATTTGAAATAGTTTACTTCATTTGATCTTCAACTTGTGTGACAGAGTCCCCAGCTACCTAATCCTTGGGAGGCCCTCATATAATGATATTCCGGAGCACCGCAGAGACAAAGTCTGCACTACTCCTAGAAACCAAATCCAGTTTATAGTGAGAAATAAAGGTGTGAGATGAGGCCCAAGTAGCAGCTGAACAAATATCATCCAAGGAGACCTTAGACCAAAAGGCTGCAGACGTAGCCATGGATCGGGTCAAATGAGCCTTCACTTTTCCTGAAAGAGACAAACCTCTATCCGAGTAAACCCGGGCAATGCACAGAGAAATCCAGTGAGCAATAGTCACTTTTGAAACAGGTTTGCCTAAAAGGGCTTGGCATAGGACACAAAAAGCTGATCAGACTTGCAGAAGAACTTAGTCCTGTGTAAATAAAATCTCAACTGCCTGTGAACATCCAATGAATGTAATTTGTGTTCCCCTTTGTTCTGATAGTTCGGAAAAAATACTGGCAAATTAATAGTCTGATTTATATTAGCCTCCGAGGCTACCTTACAGAGAAAAAATGCATTAGTACGTAGCGAGACTCTATCCTTGTGAAAGATCATATAAGGGAGTTTGATAGAAAGAGCTTGGAATGCCAACATCCTTCTAGTGGATGTAATGGCAACCAAAAAGGCAGTTTTCCAGGTCAAAAACTGCAGGTCCACAGAGGCCGCAGGTTCAAAGGGAGGGGAGATCAACACCTGCAACAACAAAGTGAGGTCCCATGGAGGAATGGGATCCTTGACTGAAGGTCTGAGGAGAACGACACCTTTGAGAAATGTTTTACAAAGTTTTGAAGGAACTGATGAAGACATATCCACCCCAGCATGTAAATTAGAAATTACAGATAGTTGGACTTTCACCGTAGAAGAACTAGCGCCTTGATAAAAAATGCTAGCTAAAAATTCTAGAACTGCTGGAAGAGGTGCAGTGAAAGGATCCAAAGACCTCTGAATGACCCACATCAAAAAACGTTTCCATTTACTGCGATAAATTTTCCTAGTGGATAACTTATGAGCCTCCCCAGAATGGATTTAACTGGAGTTGACAGACCGGGAGTCCTAAGAATCATGGGAACCAGAGCAGCCAAGCAGGGAGCTTCAGGCTGCTCAGATTTGGGTGAGAAGACCCGAAGGGGTGAAAAAGCAGATCTGGGACTGGATTCAAGATCCATGGTGGAGTGACTAGTTGAGATATTAGTAAGGGAAACTAAACCTGTCAAGGCCAGAATGGGGTGATGAGGATCATGGTGCTCCCCAGCCATTGTGCTTTCTGCAGAAATTTCGACATGAGGGGAAGAGGAGGGTATGCATAAAGGAGCCTGGTAGGTCAAGCATGAATCAGAGAGTCTCTGGGGGCTTCCCTGGGAGGGGGGGGGTTCAGAGTGAAAAACTTGCTGCATTTTGCATTGGAAGGAGATGCGAAGAGATCGCAGCAAGGACGACCCCACTCTGGGAAGATCTGTTCCATTACTGAAGGTTTCAGAGACCACTCATAATGCATCAGGATGGATCTGTTGAGCCTGTCCGCTAAGATGTTGGACCGTCCCGGGATGTGCATTGCCATCAGAAAATGACCGGTGGAGATCGCTCATTCCCACACTCTGTCATCTCGGCATAATGGGTAAGATCTGGTTCCCCCATTTGTTGATATACCAGACTACTGACATGTTGTCTGTCTGAATTGCAATTGTTTCCACAGAAAGATGAGCATGTAGGGCTTGCAACGCAAGAAGAACCGCTCTCATCTCTAGGATGTTGATGTGCAAAAAGGTCTCATAAGGGGACCACATGCCTTGGGCTGTCCTTCCTGAGCAATGCCCCCCCCCAACCAAGCAGGGAGGCATCCATGGTCACAGTGGTTTGGGGTACAGGAGGTTGAAAACATCCCTTGTAGAGGCACAGAGGCTGAATCCTCCACTGAAGGGAGCTTTTGAGATCCTCACTGGAAAAGACAAAGGGAGGTCTAACAGATACCACTGTACTGCTAAAGTCCACTGTAGAACCCTCAAGTGAAGGCATACCATGGTGAGAAGATTTATTGTGGCTGCCATAGAACCTAAAGCTCTTAAGACTGTTTCGGCTGTGGGTGAGTGGGTCATTAGAATATGTGACACATGTATCCTTAAGCTGCATATCCTGTCTGAGGTGAGGAACACCATAGATTGTGCTGTGTCCAGCCGTGCCCCAATAAACTCTAAAACCTGAACTGGGAGAAGAGCTGATTTGTTCAGATTGACAGTAATGCCCAACTTGTCAGCTAACAGAAGGATGAAGTCCCTGGCTTGACATAGTGGATGCTCTGAAGGGGCGGTAAAGAGCCAATCGTCCAGGTACGGAAAGACCTGGATGCCCTGAAGCCTCAGGTGAGCCACTACCATTGCCATTACGTTAGTGAACACCCGGGGGGGTTGTGGTGAGACTGAAGGGGAGGGCTCAAAATTGGTAATGATTGCCTCCCATCTGGAAGTGAAGGAACCTCTAGGAGCACCTGCGCATTTTGATGTGATAATATGCATCCTGAAGATCTATCAAGCACATCCAGTCTTTTTCTTACAAAAAAGGCAAAATGAATTGGATTGTGACCATCCGGAATTTTGTCTTGGTTACTGACAGGTTCAACTGGGACAGATCCAAAACTGGTCTGAGGTCCCCTGTCTTTTTTAGCACTAAAAAGATCTTGGAGTACACCCTGGATCCAGATTGGTCTTGGGGGACCAGTTGGATGACTCGTTTTCATAGCAGTGATTGTATTTGTACTGCTGCTTCCTCCTGCTGTGTGGGTGGAATGGCCGGGAGGGTTTTGTTGGGAAGGGGTAAGTCCTTGAAAGGGGCGAAATAACCTCTGCATATGACTTGCAACACCCACTGATCTGTTGTGATGGACTCCCGTGCTAGTGGGTGGAGCAACAGATGACCCCTGACTGCCTCCAGAGATGGACAGAAGGGCAACCCTTCAGGTTTGCTGTCTAGGTTTGTCCGAGAAAGGTTCTTGGGACCCAGAATTCCTAGAAAGCCCTCTGCCTCTAGGGTGGCATCTATTGTATCCCCCCCCCGCCTCTGGGGGAACCACATCATCTTCTGACCTCACTGGTTCATGGAAAAGGACCTTTGAGGTGTAGAGAAGCAGACTCCAATGGCAGACAGTGTCTTTCCATCTTTCTCTCTCTGGACTAAAGTCTCTCTGTCTTCCCAAAGAGGGAAGAACCATCATAAGGGGTGATGGTGAAAGACGCCTTGAAGGGCTCCGAGAATTGACATAAGCAGAGCCAGATGTGGCAATGAATGGCAACATCTGACCCCACCGCCCATGCGACTCCCTCTGTGGCAGTGGAGAGCAAATGCATGGATGTGTTGGCTACAGATTTGAGGCTGGCCATTCGTGCAAACTTCTTCCTGCCCTCTGCCAACATGGACCCTGAGGTCGACTCCGTGACTTCCTTGACCAGGTCTCTCTGGACTCTAATAATGTGTGCCACGTACTTCAGAGCCCTCACACAGAAGGTCACTGAAGCATAGACTCACTTCCCAAAATGGTCCAGCGTACTTGACTCTCAGTCAGGCGGATGGACTGTAGAACTCTCCTAGGCAAATTCCTTCTTGGTAGCAGCCACCACCATCATCGCATCTACAGGGGACCCCTTATGCCAGTGAAGTTTATCTGCAGGGGGGCTCAAGACCTTGTCCAGGCATTTTGGTATAGGCTCTATGGTGTCTGGCTCCTTCCATGCCCTAGATGTTATCAGATCCACGAGTGGATCGGTAGGAGACTCCAGGAACACTGACTAGTTGAAGGTTGGTTTTGGGGCAGACCCCCCCCCCTTTGGCAGAGGATTTCCATGACGTCTCCAAAGGAGACATCCTCGGAGGGGTGATCCTGGGGAACCTTCCCTTTCATCCAAGTCCGTGTCCTCTGTGAGGGACTCTGAAGAAAGTCCAAGTACCTCCTTTTGCATGTATGCTTGCAGGGGAGCTCCTCAGGGAGACTCTCTGGGGAGACCAAGCAAACAGGTTGTTCCAAGACCAGAATGTCCTGGGGCAATATGGCTATGGGCTGTCCATGAGACGGCAAGATGGTCAGACCTGCACTCAAGACCAGGGGCGGTCTGGGTGGAGTCCAAAGATGAGATAGTCAGAGGCTTTGACCCTGTGAGAACCCTCTCCACCACATCGAATGCAGAGGGAGAGCTGACCTCCTGGGCTGAACTAGGGGAGACCATTCCCCTCTGATCCAACTGGGGAGTTGGAGCCGAGACACTGAGGGGAATGCTCCTTTCGGACAAGCCCGAAGAGAGCACCCCTTCGGATCTGACCCCGAGGCTACGGTTCCGAGAGCACAGGTCTGATCTAGTCGGATCCGACACAATCAGGGCACTGGCCGGCATCGAGGTACAGGGTACCATCAGCGTCGACCCCTTGACTCCAACCATCCTCGGATCAGACAGCTCCGAAACCGCGGGTCAGATCAGAGAAAGAGTAATAGGTCTGAAAACTGGTTGGAAGGTACTTGCTCCAGTGGGAGAAGGCCCTGGCAAGACCCCATCTGGATTTGAGTGTGGATAAATCTCTGCATCATCTTGTCCATCTCTGCTTTGGAAAGGCTCCAGGTGGAGTGGGAGGATGCCGCCAAAGTGGGCCGGGATAGCCGGTGAGGGGAAGGCCTACAGGGCTACCGCTGATCAAGACCTCAGGCTTGGGAGAAAACCTTGGGAATCTGAGACAAGGGGAAACAGGCTTGGTTTTCGGTGGAGGGCTAGACTCAGGCAAGCAATCGGGGGAGCGCTTATGATACCAATCTTTCCTGACCTTATCTCCTTCCCTGGACCTTTTGGCAGGAGGTTGAGTCCCTGAGGCAGCAGTCGCTGCTTTCGCTGGTGAAGGTGGGACATCCATCCCAGATGTGGAGGGCAATAGGCCCCTCATAATTAGTTTGTCCCACCTGTCCTTAAGTGCTCTGGGGTTAAACCCAGTGCAAATAGGGCAGGGGGACTGGAGGTGAACCACCCCCAAACAAACCACACACAGTGTGGTCATTTGCCAGGGAAAGCTTATGGCCACACTCTGTGCATCTTTTAAACCCAGGTTTTGGGGTGTCCACCATGCCAAAACACAGGATCTAAGCAAACACACATGCATGCACACACTCTAAGGAAAAGAGGGAGGAAAGAAAAGCCTACAAGAGGAGAGATAGCTATGGAGTAACCTGGGAAGTACAGGAAAGGTTTAGAGAACAGAAAAGTCAAAGTTTTTTTTACCACTTTACCTAAATACTAACTCTGGAACTCGGACCATATTGCTAACACTACGGTGGCAAACAAGATCTGAAGGGAGAAGGGAGACTGGGGGCATTATGGGTAGGGGGAGGAGCATGGAGCTCGGAGCCATAGTTAGAAAATGTGGTCATGTCGGATCCGATATGGATCCAAGTACCCACAGGTTGAAGATCAAATGAAGTAAATTACTTCAGATTGTAGATGCTCAAGTGTATTCACTGTTGCAGTCATCACCTGTGGGTTATCCCTGGTGTGGTAGCCCTCGGCCAGCCCCAAATACCAGAGTCAATGTTTTTCTATGTCAGCTGCAGTTGCCTGTAGTCTGATGTCAGGTCATCAGTGCTATAAAGCAAGGCAGGCAACGTCATTACACCAGTCTTTCTTGACATGGATTCCGTAGCAGAAGCAGTTCGCACAAGTGCTGGTCAGTCACTACCAGAGTTTGAATTTCAGCTGAAAACATCTAAAGCTAGATACCCCATTGGGGCCCCTTTTTCTTGCACTAACCGATGTCCAAAAATGTTAACAATTGTCTCTCCTGTGGAAAGCAGATCCCATACCGAGACTTCCATTTTTACTGTGTCACTTGTTTAGGCTCAGACCTCGATGTCCCCCATTGCTGGTTCTGTGCCCTTTTTAATGTGAGAACCATTCACCGTAGAGCTCTTATTGTAGACAGTTATTTTCATGTTCTGTCTTCGCATTCCGATATGGCATCCATCAGCCAACAATCCATTGACATTCTGAAAAAACGCAGAGATAAAGATCGAGACAGACCACACAATGCTAAGCTTTCCGATGACTCTACCGCTAAGCAGGTCGTCAGTTCTTCAGAATTCAGTGAGGTGCTTTTGCAGCCCCTGATGCCTAATTTGATATCTACACAGGCCTCTACCAAGACCCTTTCGTATGCTGCAGAAATCTTCTTCATCTTCTAAGCCTTTGGCTGTCTCTGCCTTGGTTCAGAGCCGCGACACAGGCACCGGCTTCCAAGGAGGCCTTTTGCACTATCGAATCTACACAAAAACTGACATTTGAGCCCCTGCAGAGGAAGCAGGCAAAAGGCCCTTCAAGATCAACTTGTTTCTGTGGTCAGCGATGGCTCTGGGGTTTAAGCTTTCAAAAACAGAGCAGGCTGACTGCGGATGCTCTGCGCCCAAGCAGTAAACACACACAGACACACACACACAGTCGGAATGCGGGAACTTGCGTCTGCATTTCGAGCACCATTTAAAACTCAATGGTTTGTCAGCCATCTTTCAGGAAAAACAAACTTCTCAAACACACACACACACACACACACACACACACACACACACACACACACACACACACAAAGAATAAAACCCAGAAGAAACCCGAGAGAAAGGCTAAAAGTGAGGGTTTTTTATGTAGAGAATGCAAAGGGAATGGCTACCCAGAGTGTGGGAAAAAGGCTTCAGTACAAAGGGGGAGAAAGAGAGAACTTCATGCATACTCTAACGGATAGGGGAGGAAATTAACAAGCAAGTAAATAAAAATGACACTTATCTGACAGAAGATACCGAAAGCTATCAAAAACTATGCCTGAGACTCAGGTGACCATGTCTGATTCTGCTGGCAGCAAACAAGATCTGAGGAGATTGGTGGGAGTGCAGGACATTGTGGGTAGTAGGAGGAGCTTGAGGCATAGATCCTAGTCTGAAAAAACATGGCAGAGTCACATCCGAGCATGGATCCATAACCCATGTGTGAGGAGGAATGAAAAAGACATCAGATTGGTTCTTTTACCTCTTCCACTCAGTTCAAACAGTGGGTGGTGGCATAGCTCTGTGCAATTCTATATTTGACCGATGCTCTCACCTTCAAATTCTCTCTTGGGAACCTTAGTAAAATCCAGTCCTCAGTTAAAGCTGTGTAAACCACACAGTTAAGCAGCGATAAATCACTGCAAGTCAAAAGCAGTCTCTTAAACATTGTTGACAAATTATTTTGCTACCTCCCTGGTATGGTGCTCAGACCAAGTTTTTTCTATTCACACTTATTGGTATACTCCAAATCAATTTCTTATCTACCAGATGAAATGCTCTCTCTCTTTCAGTGGTTGCATGAAGAAACTCTGCTCTTGCTATCTCTTAATGCAAGAGAGGTGTAGTTCTTGTGCAAAGAGGTATTCCTTCTGTGAAAACTTAAGTTGTTCTTTCTGACAGTACTCCAGTAAATCAATGCAAAACATCTTAGGTGCTGTCCCCCATTTTAGCCCATATTAGTAACCATCTGGCCCGTAGATTTTCACTTCTCACCTCTCTTTCCAGTCAGCTTGCTTGAAATAGGCTTTCTGAGACAATGTAGCAATTATCTTATGTTTACTGACAACCACCTGCTACTTAAAATGAATGTGAGAGAGATGCACTTATATAATGTTACTGGAGCCAAAGCACTTGCACAAAGCCTCTACAACCAACAAGCAGACTGTCAGTACTGTACAACACCACACAAACCCAATCACACATAGATCAGTCATAGACCCTATATATGCTGAAGATCCTAAAAATAACCTACCTAAACCACAAAGGCCACTGAAATGTAACCTAATAAACAAGTACACTTAGCAACTGCACATCGTACAGCACCCACATTTATTTATTTGAAAAGCACACAAGGTAAACCGCCACATAGTACAATATCCTAGTCATAGAAAACTCCACAGGGAGGCAAACTGATTTACCAATCACCAGGCCATGCAAGGATAGGGTCACGGTGAGATGCCAGGATTTAGCACATCATACATGCACTCAAATCCCTGCATCGCAAGTACAACTATGCAGACAAGGGTACACGTGGATGTAATGGCTTGAAAAATATTGCCCTGGACCATATGAAGAGGGACATAATGGAGCTCTCAGAATATACATCTGAAGCAGGTAAGAACCTAGCTTTGAGCAGCATTCTATTGTCAACAAGAATTATGCTACAATACCAACAAAAACAGACTTCAACAATTGGCTTAGCTTCTGCTGTCATTCAAAGGTGGGTACACTATATATCTAGCTGGGAAGAAGTGGTAGTCCTATCTGCTTTGCTAGGATTGGTCTGCAAGTATCCCCTCATCACTTTCATATATTGGCTAATTCATTGCCTACTCCCATAGTGTATTTTTTAGGCAAAGTCAGTCTTCTAAAGCTTCTGACACAACACAACAGAATCCAGATAACATACAGATATTGCTGTTCAATGCTAGGAGCCTAAACAAAAAATCCACCTCCCTACAGGCACTCCTTACCTTGGAAAACATCAATATATGCATTGTCATGAAGACCTAGTTTAAGACAGATGAAAGTACTGTATCTTTGCACGGTTTCAATGCCTTCAACAAGTTCAGACCCACAGCTTTCAACAAAGGCTCTAAAGGTGGTGGTGTCTCCATATTCTTTAAAAAAAAAATCACCTCCAGACTTGTTAAACAAGGTAAGAACCAAGAGCTCCCCCACATTCAACTTTCTATTAACAAAACCCTTAATCATATCACAGCCAACTACAGGACCACCCCCCTCCCATGTTCCCCTCAGCCCATCCCTCTTACTTAATTAGTGTGGAATACCATTAAGCCAAACACCATTTCTCCTAGGAGGCTACAACCAACCCTCCAACAACTGG
The DNA here is from genome assembly GCF_019279795.1 of Protopterus annectens. Taxonomy (NCBI): domain Eukaryota; kingdom Metazoa; phylum Chordata; order Ceratodontiformes; family Protopteridae; genus Protopterus; species Protopterus annectens. The sequence continues at coordinate 900,317,668 of NC_056731.1, forward strand.
AAGACTTATACATCCTCAAACATGCATGCCCAGAAATTTCTGGA